>NC_084629.1:34337062-34479562 GCF_033978795.1 Nerophis ophidion | reverse complement strand
GTATACAAGCGTATGTATGTATGTATACATGTATGTATGTTTGTGTACATGTGTATGTATATGTGTATACATGTGTATGTACGTATGTGTACATGCGTATGTATGCATGTATATATGTATGTATGTATATGTATGTATGTATGTATGTATGTGTATATGTGTATGCATAGATACGTATATATTTATGTTTGTTGGCTTGCATAGGTATTTATACATGTGTATATGCATTTATGTATGTATGTATGTATGTATGTTTGTATGTATACATGTGAATGTAAGTATACATGTGTATGTATGTATACAACATTCACTGTATTTATTGTCTATTTCTGAATAAAGGGGCGATATTAAAGGAAAATATTTTGTGTAATTTTGTGAAATAATTGCAATTAAGTATAAAAAAACAATACGAATAAATACAAATAAATGATAAAACATTTTAAAATGAAAAATATCTGTTCTTAATATTTAAGTACTAATGGGCAGAGAAACCTTTAAAAGGAAATTTTACTGGCTCAGTTGCAGCACAGGTTTCAGCTTGTTTGTTTGCAAAGCCACAAGGAAACGATTAGCTGGGAAAGGCCTGGCAACCTAGCAGAGGGAACAAAAAGAGGATCCATTAGTTTATGGATCACACCTCTGTTCCAATGGGGGCCATTGTGCAGGGTTGCTGGCTGATGTAAACAGACATAATGGAGTCATGTCACGTGTAAACTGGATGACTGGTCCTGTTCACAGCCAAATAAAGACAACATGGCTGCTAATTAGCAGGAATCAAGAAATTCTACGATGAAGAACCAGTCAGCCGGACATGGGGGTGTTGAAAGAAAAGACGCAATTCCGGGTGTAAACGATGAAATAAAAATATATTTATATTGCACTTTTTCACATGTTTTCGCGTTGAGAAAACATTCACATTTACCCGAGTTATAAAATTCCCCCTGTGTTTCCACCAAAACAACAGGTATGTTTAGTTCTTAGAGGACTATTTTTTAATTTCTGAATAGCGAGGTGGAACTTTCGGGGGGACGGCCTTTAGCACAGTTGGGGCGTTCCTAAAAACGTTTTCGAACCCACGGCCGTTGTTCATT
Organism: Nerophis ophidion; assembly: GCF_033978795.1. NCBI lineage: Eukaryota > Metazoa > Chordata > Actinopteri > Syngnathiformes > Syngnathidae > Nerophis > Nerophis ophidion. The sequence continues at coordinate 34,478,471 of NC_084629.1, read as the reverse complement.
TCTCATTTCTTGTGTTTATTTTTTTCTTTTCTCGTGTATTCTACCAACAGAGAGAAGAAGGAAAAGAACTGGCTCACCTGCACTGGCTTCCTGTGCACCTAAGATGTGACTTTAAGGTTTTACTACTTACGTATAAAATACTACACGGTGTAGCTCCATCCTATCTTGCCGATTGTATTGTACCATATGTCCCTGCAAGAAATCCGCGTTCAAAGGACTCTGGCTTATTAGTGATTCCCATTGCCCAAAAAAAGTCTGCGGGCTATAGAGCGTTTTCAATTCGGGCTCCAGTACTCTGGAATGCCCTCCCGGTAACAGTTCGAGATGCTACCTCAGTAGAAGCATTTAAGTCTCACCTTAAAACTCATTTGTATACTCTAGCCTTTAAATAGACTCCCTTTTTACACCAGTTGATCTGCCGTTTCTTTTCTTTTTCTCCTATGTCCCACTCTCCCTTGTGGAGGGGGTCCGGTCCAATGGCCATGGATGACGGACGTACTGGCTGTCCAGAGTCGGGACCCAGGATGGACCGCTCGCCTGTGTATCGGCTGGGGACATCTCTGCGCTGCTGATCCGCCTCCGCTTGGGATGGTTTCCTGCTGGCTCCACTTTGGACTGGACTCTCTTGCTGTTGTGTTGAATCCGCTTTGGACTGGACTCTCGCGGCTGTGTTGGATCCACCATGGATTGAACTTTCACAGTATCATGTTAGACCAGCTCGACATCCATTGCTTTCGTCCTCTCCAAGGTTCTCATAGTCATCATTGTCACCGACGTCCCACTGGGTGTGAGTTTTCCTTGCCCTTATGTGGGCCTACCGAGGATGTCGTAGTGGTTTGTGTTGTGGTTTGTGCAGCCCTTTGAGACACTAGTGATTTAGGGCTATATAAGTAAACATTGATTGATTGATTGAACTTTTGACTTGCAGAGCCATTGCTGAAGAACGCTGATCAGTGGAGCTACCTTGCAGTGTTTTTATACACCGTAGTCTTTAAACTATATGCAGTTTCATATTTTCATTAAGTTAATTTCAATATGCACAGCTATGAGAAGTGGATTGGTGCGTCGTCTTCAATAATGCAGACGCTGTATTGATCCGTTGTGGTGGAGAAGGAGCTGAGCCGGAAGGAAAAGCTCTCAATTTAGAGTATAGTACTGTTTTTTTAATCATTCATACTATATTAGTTAGTTTGTTGGTTTAGTCTTTATTTAATGGACACTGCACAGAAACATTAAGCTCAAAAACAGATATGTTTTGTATCAGATTATAGCTAAATAGTTCATTTATATCTGCAGTCCCTGGCGAACTAAATTAAAGAGATACAACAATCATGCAATACAATTATTACAATAAAATCATACCATATCACGTAATCAAATGAAGAAAAGTCATAAAATGCCCTTTCATGGACACATCCTTAATATACAATACAACCACACCTCATTTACATCATAACACAAAGACAATACATGCTCTTGTTCACATCTGTCATCATTTTTAAAAACAACCACGATTTTAACACACACACCTCACAATTTACTACAAAAATGCTGCCATGAATAATTATAATACAAAAATTGATCAGTCACACGTAGTGTCCACCTTATTGACCGTGTGAGCAGCTTTGATTGCTCCAGAGCCATCAATGTTTGTTGTGAGGTTGTTCCATTCCCTTTATGGCTTTATATGAAAAGGCTGATTGTGCAAAAGATGTTTAACATCTGGGTACGCTACACTGCCCCCTGGTGGAGGCCCGTGTGTTTTCTAGTTGTCACAGCAGATGTAAACTGGACAAAGTGCTTAAGTGGCGCTGGTGCAGTGTTATTTGGGATTTGATGGGCCGTTAGTGTTGATGCTACTCTTTGAATTTTAGCTAAGTTTAACAATCTATATTTTTGGAGAACTAAACAGTGTGAGTGATGTTATGGTTTTCGGTCAAGGATTTTGAGCGATTGTTTGTGCAAAGTTTCCAATGGCCTCAGAGTCATTTCGCTTGCCTGCGACCAGTATTATTATACAAACCCCGTTTCCATATGAATTGGGAAATTATGTTAAATGTAAATATAAACAGAATATAATGATTTGTAAATCCTTTTCAACCCATATTCAATTGAATGCACTACAAAGACAAGATATTTGATGTTCAAACTCATAAAGTTTATTTTTTATGTTTTGCAAATAATAATTAACTTAGAATTTCATGGCTGCAACACGTGCCAAAGTAGTTGGGAAAGGACATGTTCACCACTGTGTTAAATCACATTTTCTTTTAACAACACTCGATAAACGTTTGGGAACTGAGGAAACTAAGCTTTGAAAGTGAAATTCATTACCATTCTTGCTTGATGTACAGCTTAAGTTGTTCAACAGTCCGGGGTCTTGTTGTCCTATTTTAAGCTTCATAATACACCACACATTTCCGATGGGGGACAGGTCTGCACTGCAGGCGGGCCAGGAAAGTACCCGCACTCTTTTACTATGAAGCCACACTATTGTAACACGTGGCTTGGCATTGTTTTGCTGAAATTAGCAGGGGCGTCCATGACAACGTTGCTTGGATGACAACATATGTTGGTCCAAAACCTGTATGGACCATTTAGCATTAATGGTGCCTTCACAGATGTGTAAGTTACCCATGCCTTGGGCACTGACACCCCCCCATACCATCACATATGCTGGCTTTTGAACTTTGCGCCTATAACAATCCGGATGGTTATTTTCCTCTTTGTTCTGAAGGACACCACGTCCACGGTTTCCAAATATAATTTGAAATGTGGACTCGTCAGACCACAGAACACTTTTCCACTTTATATCGGTCCATCTTAGATGAGCTCAGGCCCAGCAAAGCTGGCGGCGTTCCTGGGTGTTGTTGATAAAAGGCAGAGTAGTGTTTTAACTTGCACTTACAGATGTAGCGACCAACTGTAGTTACTGACAGTGGTTTTATGAAGTTTTCCTGAGACCATGTGGTGATATCCTTTACACACTGATGTCGGTTTTTGATGCAGTACCGCCTGAGGGATCAAAGGTCCGTAATATCATCGCTTACGTGCGGTGATTACACCAGATTCTCTGAACCTTTTGATGGTTTTATGGACCGTAGATGGTAAAATCCCAAAATTCCTTGCAATAGCTCGTTGAGAAATGTTGTTGTAAAACTGTTTGACAATTTGCTTACAAATTGGCGACCCTCGCCCCATCCTTGTTTGTGAATTACTTAGCATTTCATGGAAGCTGCTTTTATACCCAATCATGGCACCCACCTGTTCCCAACTAGCCCGCACACCTGTGGGATGTTCCAAATAAGTGTTTGATGTGCATTCCTCAACTTAATTAGTATTTATTGCCATGTTTCTCAACTTCTGTGTCACATGTTGCTGACATCAAATTCTAAAGTTAATGATTATTTGCATACAAAAAAAAATGTTTATCAACTGAATATGGGTTGAAAAGGATTTGCAAATCATTGTATTCTAACACAATTTCCCAACTCATATGGAAACGGGGTTCGTATATTATTATCGGTACACCGTACAACGCCAGTACACAGGATTGCACAAACATATGTTAGTTGGATCATAGTAGATCAGCCCCAAAGTTTCTTTCTTGGGAATATAAATCCTAGCATTGTGTCTCTGTAGCTCATTCAGAAGAAAACTTGGACCTAACAATCTTCCCTGGGGGATCTACAAGAACTCTCCCCAGCACCTTGTCATATACTTTCTTTTTAGTCTATTTGCTACACGGCCAAATTTTCCATCTGGCTGCTTTCTGCTTGTCTTACACATTCTTCCCGTTCATCTCTTATACATGCCGAGCTCTCTAGCAGCGTCTCGTCTCTGCCAGACGGAGCCATTCCATTTGTGTTTACGAGCAGCAGAGATTCTGTCCCCGTCTCAACAAGAACGACCCCGTCACTCCGTTGGCATGAATAAAAAATTGCGGCGAAACGACAGATGCGGCATTCCGTGGCCCTCCGCTGTCGATGCGGGAGACGAGGTTTTTAAACAAATGCTCGTCCGGGGGTACATTATGAAAGCTAACACCGTACGAGTGCTAAATCTGTCCGCCGCAGTCAAGTACTGACAAACATGATCTAGAAAAACTACATCGGTCTTTCAATGCCACTTCAGTTCAGAACATAGTCAGACACAACTTGGTAGATCCGTCAGCAGAGTTTCTGGTTGGATTCCAACTTCGGCCGTCCTAGGCATTGTCGTTGTGTCCTTGGGCAAGACACTTTACCCATCTTGCTGTCAGAACATAGTTTAATGGGCCTTTTTTCACCAATGGTTCAGGACTTTCAAGTTCCAGGAACCTTCAGTTCCTGGATCTACGTGTTCCTGTAGAAGTGTCTGGTTTGTGTTTCCACCACACTTCACAGTTCAGGTGGTTTGTACAAATTTTTTTACCGCTTATTCCCTTTGCCTATCTCAGCTACAATCGGGCGGAAGGCAGGATACACCCTGGACAAGTCGCCACCTCATCACAGGGCCAACACAGATAGATCGACAACATTCACACACTAGGGCCAATTTAGTGTTGCCAATCAACCTATCCCCAGTAATGCTGAAATGTACATACAGGTTTTGGAACGACATATGCTGCCATCAAAGCGCCGTCTTTTTCATGGACGCCCCTGCTTATTCCAGCAAGACAATGCTAAGTCGCATTCAGCATGAGTTCCAACAGCGTGGCTTCGTAAAAGAAGAGTTGCGGGTACTTTCCTGGCCCGCCTGCAGTTCAGACCTGTTTCCCATCGAAAATGTGCGGCACATTATGAAGCGTAAAATACGACAGCGGAGAACCCGGACTGTGAACGACTGAAGCTCTACATAAAACAAGAATGGGAAAGAATTCCACTTTCAAAGCTTCAACTATTAGTTTCCTCAGTTCACAAACGTTTATTGACTGTTGTTAAAAGAAAAGCTTATGTAACAGTGGTGAACATGCCCTTTCCCAACTACCTTGGCATGTGTCGCAGACATGAAATTCTAAGTTAAATATTATTTGCAAAAAATAAAAAATAAGAGTTTGAACATCAAATATCTTGTCTTTGTAGTGCATTCAACTGAATATGGGTTGAAAATGATTGTATTCCGTTTATATTTACATCCAACACAATTTCCCAACTCATATGGAAACAGGGTTTGTATGAAGGATGAGAATCAGCACCTCCAAGTCCGAGTCCATGGTTCTCGCCCGGAAAAGGGTGGAGTGCCATCTCCGGGTTGGGGATGAGATCTTGTCCCAAGCAGATGACTTCTCTATATCCAACATTATGTATTATTTTGACTGATCTTTTTTGTAACACCGTTAATGAACGAAGTGTACTTTTAGTAGTTATTTCCCCATATTTCTACACAATAACTCAGATACGGTAACACTAGCGAGCAGTAGAAAATATGGAGTGATTTTTGGTCTTGAACATGTTTTGCTTTCTTCATTATTGATGTGTTTTTTGCTACTTTATATTGTATATTTTTTACATGAGATTTCCAGTTCAATTTATCATCAATCATTATACCTAGAGATTGGGTTTCATTTACTCTTTCAATTTCGATTTCTATTCCGTAAACTTTCTCTTCCGCTGTTACCAAATAGGATTATTTTAGGTTTTTTTTTAGATTCAGAGTCTGTTCTTATATGTATGTGACAGTTTGACCCCATACTGTCACTGTTTGACCTTTGGCTTCCTCTCAAACTATGCACATTTGTTAAGAAGCTCAACATTGACACACTACAAACAAGTTGCAACTTGTCACTCACCATGGCTCTGAAGGTGTGGCTAAAAAAGTCAGGAAGGGGCTGAAGGCTTTATGTAGGTGAGCACACCTGCTTGGACTAATTAGGCCTAATTTGGGCCAAACCATTATTGTCAGTAACTGGGTGTTGCTGAGGGACACTGGACATTTGAAAGTTGTGTTGTCTAAGCCTGAATACACTGTGGACAAAAGTGACTGCTTTAAAAATGAAAAAAGTACTATGTGAATACTTTTCAGACATCTGATGGTTATTTATGGTTAAATTTACAAAAGAACTGTTTTCTTAATTTCCCCTGTCAAATTGGTCCCAGCTAGTGGGCGGGGCTATGGGCTATTTAAGTGGGGGAAATGCCACTTTTCTGCCAGTCTGCTGTGGGGGTGGGCAATATCGCAAATTTGGGTATCGATTCCGATCTGATACCGGCCAGTATCGCCGATACTGATACCGGAAGTGTCGTCATCTGATGGGGGGAAGGGGGGACTTTGGGGTATCGATACTTTTGAAAAACAAATTTGTACTTTTGCCTTTATTAATTGATTAGGATAATAATACAACACAGGACAACGATTTAAGTCAAAAAATAAAATATTTATTACAAAAGCAATAAAGTAATGCAAATAAGGTGCAAACAACTACTGAACCTGGCTTGTCGCCTCAAAACACACGAACACTTGAGGTAAATAACAAAACTTTAGTTATTGAACAAAGTTGTAAACATGAACACAGAACAAAAGAACTGAGAAATTCAAATGAAAAAGTAATAATATCAACTATTTTTTTTTTTTTTTTTTTTTTCCAAGATGGCGCTGCTGTAGTGGCTGCTGTAGGCAGGAGCTCTGTGCTCTTGTATCATCCTTTTGTGTTTCCCTCTTGTTTTCATGTGTTATTATATTTTTTTGCCTTTTGGTCCGGGACCCTTTGGGACTGTGTGACAAGGGGTGACACTTTCGTGACCTCTGTGGTGCTTTTTTTGTGGACTTCTGGATCTGCCTCCCGGGAGCCTTTTGGCCATGGAGACCAGCTGCTGGGTCTCTGCCACACCAGAGTCGCTTTGGAGGGACTGGAGGAGATGCGGATAAGGGGACAGGGCTGCGGAGCTGGCACTGAGCCCTGGGACGGAGAGGCTTCGCGGTGTCTTGGCTGGGTGAGCAGGTGTCGGACACCTCAGTCTCCTTGGACGTATCCTCGCTCATCCATGCGGACTGGACACTGGCCGAGAGTGAAGTCGGCTGTCTTGGTTGCTTTGTTGGGTCTGCTTCTGTCTCTGGCCATGCTCCCTCCTCCCCAGCGGACAATGGCGTGGAACACCGCAGAGGCCACCACAGTGGATATGTTTCTTTGACTTTTTATTCATAGCTGTATGTAGAAGTGTCTGGTTGTATCTGCTGTTTTAATGTCTTTAATGTCCTATGTGTTCTTTGATGTTTGATGTTTCCCTCTTACACACATGTAAGAGGGATGTGTACTATGGCTATGAGTTGTTGTTTTTTTCCCTTGGCCTCAGTCTGCACCCCCTCTCCAGGGCCCAGGCTAAGACCGATTTTTTTATTTTATTTTAATCTTCTATTTTTTTCTCCCCCCCTTGTTTACCTGTATCTCATCTTTTTTTGTAAGTGGCGCTGGAAGCCGGCAGACCCGTCAGCGATCCTGTTCTGTCTCCCTTTAATGTTTGTCTGATCTTTAATGGGATTGTGCTGAAAATTGTAATTTTCCTGAAGGAACTCTCCTGACGGAATAAATAAAGTACTATCTAATCTAATCTAATCTACAATAAAGTAAGTAGTGCAAATAAGGTGAAAACAAATACTGAACTTGACTGGTCGCCTCACAACACACAAGAACTTAAGTAAAAAAGAAAACACTAGTTATTAAACAGTTGTAAAAATGAACACAAAACAAAAGAACTGAGAAATTCTTATCGTTATTTTGGTGCAATAAAATACTTTATAGTTTACAACCAAGACATTAAGTCGCACCGGAAACGCACGCGTGTGTGTGTGCGTGTCCGAGTGAACCTCGGAGCGAATTACACTGATGTGTGTGCGGGAACGCACCAAACGTCATGTTGATTGTATTTATTTTATTTTATTTTGGGTTGAAGATGAATTTTTAAAGTGTTTTTAAATCTCGTTCGCGACCCATCACTAGGGAGGAGGGTGGAGATGTGAGGAGGGCTGCGCTGCGCTTGCATTTTTTTTTAATTGGAGTGATTCGCTTAATTTGGTGAAGTATCGATACCATCACGCCGGTATCGATATGATACCGATACTCTCCAAGTATCGATAGTATCGATACTTGGTATCGTTACGCCCAGCCTTAGTCTGCTGCCTGTCACTGCCAGAGGAGGTTCTCTGTCCTGACCAAGAGTTTCGGTCTTCAAACATCAAACAACTACTGAGGTGATTATTTTGATGATGAGATTATGTTGTGGTGTAACCGGTTAAATGAATTTTGTTGATTGCTAATTTATTTTGCTAAATCTGTTTTGTCATTTATTTCTTTACTTTGATATATTTGATGTTTGACCTTTTGATTGTATGTATATATGTATTTTGATATAATGGATGATTTATGATTTGATTTTTTTTTTAATATGCTTATTTTGATTAATTATATATAGGCCTATTTAAGGCACGCAACTTTGAAATATATTTAGAAAAAAAATGTAGTATATATAATACACGGTACTAATATTGCCTTTATTTATTACTTTTACAGATTGTTGGTGCTTTGTCTTCCTGTTTTGTTCACCTCTTGACACTTTTGTGGAATTTAAATAAATGTTTGTAAACTGTTACCACTGCGTGCCTAGCCCTCCTTGATTTGAAGTCTGGTTTGCAAAGGTTGCATTACCTTCACCCGAGGCGGGGTGTGACATATATATATATATTAGGGGTGGGCAAATTAATGCGTTAATTACGAGTTAACTCATCAATCTATTAACGCCGACAATTATTTTATCGGACATTTGCGTATGTTGTTTACATACTTTTATTTTGTTAACGCCTTTTTTTAAAAAGATGGCGTCGCCCGGATGGGCTTCGGGGTCGAGGGGCTCTTGGTAAAGATGGAATATTTGGCAAAAATACCGGACAATTCTGCAAATTTCATGGCTGGCTTACAGCGTGGTCACTCCGGGATCACTTACGACCGCCAGACAATTCTGAATGTGGATAGATCGGGCCGTTTTGGACTGAATGACGAGTGCTTGCTACAACCGGCTAGCTAGCATGGGAATACTTTGCCGGCTACATCCAGCGGCCTGTGAAGCAGCGGAGTATATGTGTTGTCTGTCTATTTATGAATCATGCAGACGAGGAGTGTTGGCTGAGTTCTTAACGTTTGCTTTCAGAGCGTGCATATCACAACATACAAGATGCCGTCATGGCGACACACAACCCATACCGGGCTACCGCGAATGCTCGTCACTCCTGTTGCATGCTGGGTAGGGTAGTTCTTTTTTTCCCTGGCTCATAACATCACAATATAGTACCATGTATATGCGTTCAGTTTATCAAAGCACCAAGCAAACAATCTGAAAATTCCCATCATATCAATTCCTAGATATGGTCATAATTATTTTAAGTGCACTACGCAGAATAAACACAACATTATTAATATTGCTACGACGGATAATTTGATCAAAAATTCCCTAGAACAGCCCACTACCTATTAATATAGGTTTTTCAAACATAAGATCCCTGATAAAAAAAAAAAATGTTTCTGCTGTTACCTCAGAAATTGCCTGTTCAGATGTTATGATTGTGGCTCAGAGATTTGTATGTAGATTATATTTATTTTCCATAACAAACAGGATAACTTAAATACCCTGGCAGTGGCAATAAGCGTAAATGTTTGTATTTACATTTTTTGAGTTGATTTTCATAAAATATGCTATTTAACTGCTACTGTTTAACAAGGACTGATTTAAATTGTTTTTGCACAACAAATGTTTTGGCGCTTTTGTTCATGTGAGAGAATATTCCAATAAAGGTGCACTACACACTACTTTTGAATTCATTATTGGGCTTTGCGTATACAATGCAGTTAATCGCGATTAATCGGAGAAATAGTGCGATTAACTTCGATAAAAAATTTTAATCGTTGACCAGCTCTAATATATATATATATATATATATATATATATATACATATATATATATATATATATATATAATTTGATTCTATTTTTGTCAAAGAAAACCCTGTTTTAATGGCAAAAACACAACATATGCAACAGTCCCGCACCCCAGAAAATATCAAAGTATAGTATTTGATGTGAAGTAATTGGAGCCTTAAATAAGTCATTAATTCACAACCATTGTTTGATTAGATATTATCTAAAATATTTTGTTATAGTTTTTTGGAGCAATGACAATTTAAAATAAATTACAATTCTTGGGGATCCAAAAAGCCCCACCCATAAAAGTGTTAAATTAAATAATTCATTTTTTTTTACTAGTAAAAATGTAATTTCTATCTCAACTTCAGATCTTTCCGTCGATTAAAAGTTTTTAGTATTTTTTTTAAAAACTTTTTCTTTTTTGTTTGTTTGTTTTATGCAATTTTTGTCAGATAAACATTCTTCTTATATTGCAAACACAAAAAATATGCACACACACACACACCCCAAAGTGTTTCAAAGTGGAATATTTGATGGAAAATGTTTGGTCAAAAATTCACAATAACATATATTTAAAAAAAAATAAAATAAAACAGTCATCAGCGTCGATATTGCAACTTTCCCCTTTACATTTCACCTGTTTGCTCTTTTATTCCACTTTTTTATGTTTATTTCAATACGTTCATGAATGAGTATATCCGTTTGGCCACCGTGTTCAATGGAGAAGTCTGATATACAAAATCTGCAGCCAGCATACCCCTTCCCCTTCGAGCTGTCCTGGATGAACTGAAATTATTTTTCCCAATTATTTTGGAACTTGCAAGCGCACTTCTTCATCTTAATCATCGTTGCCACGTCTCTTCTTCGTTTCCTCTGCTTCGTGTATGTTATGTTTTTGGACATTACTACTTTCTGTAGTTTTGAAGCAATGCATGATGGGAATCCGGGTATTGTGTGTCAGTGTATTAACGTGCCGGCTGGAATAAACACACGCTGAGAAAAGGGTCCGTGCCTGCCTACTTTATGGGTTATAGATAAACCTATGGATAACGGAGACATATATAATAGTCTCCTTTTCAGTTGAGAGAGGACGCTACATGCAGGTCCCCAAAATGGTTGGAAATTGGGAGAAATTCAGGAGTCTCCCGGGAAAAGTACGTTCATTTCTACTTTTATTTATATCAGCCTCTGTGTGTTCTCTCCTGAACAAAACGCGGTTGTATCATCCGCGGATAATACTAACTTTAAATCTTTTTTTACTTTACAAATGCCATTTATATATATATATTGAACAATTTTGGTCCTAGTATTGATCCCTGAGGTACACCGCAGGATATTTTTAGCGTTGTAGACGTCGCCAAGCTTCATGTATTGTTTCCTGTTCGTTAAATAACTTCTAATCCAGTTTAAGACCAACCCTCTGATGCCATACCGTTCTAATTTTTGATTAAAATATTGTGATTAATTGTGTCAAATGCTTTAGTTAGATCCATAAACACTGCCACCGCACATTTTTTACTATCTATTGCATTGGTCATTGTGGAGGGAGGGGTGGCCAGAGCTGCCTGCCGGAGTGGAGGTCACCCCCCCTGTCCAAGGTGCTGAGGATAGGACAGACAGGGGCGTGTCAGTGGCGGCTTCGAAACACAGCTGAACCGGTGATTAGATTTCCCAGGTGGAACGAGTTGTCTTATCACCTGTTGTCTTTAACAGTAGTGGCCGGGAACAGGAGGAGGGAGGACCGAGACGACTTGGAGAGACTGACAAGTCCTGTATATCTGAAAAGATTATTGATGAGCTTATTGAGGAACATTAAAATTTGGTTCAAATCTACACGCCTGACTCCTTCGGTCATTTCTTCTGTAATTTTACATAAAGCCATCAAAGTTGAAACATTAGCTCTGTATCCATATTGGTTCTCAGCGAAAGTAAAGCAGATCCATTACTAAGCTCATATGGAGAGAACTCAGTTTGAGTCCAGAAAAGAAATTGAGCACATATGAAAAACACGTTAGGGCACACAAAAACTTGAGACTTCCAACAGGGGAGGAATTGGGGCATCCGTTCCGGAGCTGCAGCCATCAACTTAGAGCCAGTGCACAGGGAGTCGAACTGTGAATACAAATTGTCTTAGTTAGTGAGAGTAAACACGGTTCGTCTCCTCTAGTTACTCATTCTGGGTCAGAGTTTCGCCTTGCGAAGTGGAAAGCTCCTCCGAGTTGTTTTCCAATTTGCGAGTAGGCCAAAGTCCGAGTGCCCACAGCTCCGCCCGAACCATCCATCAGGTCGTTTGGGCTCATTGAACGTCTGCCATGGTCTTCTGAATGTGTTGAGGTTTTTGAAAGGCCTTGGTAATTGATGTGCCAGGGGGTCTGATTTGGGTTTGGGAGCCCCCTCTATTTGCGGCATTCACGTTTGGGTGTACAGCGTTTAAGTTCTTGTTATAGTGTTACCACAAAATCGTAGTCTGCAGTTTTTTCCGTTTGACACTGGAAAATAGCTTACAGTTCAACATAAATAACAGTCCATCTCTGCTTTAACTGGCTAAATATACGCAGAGCTCCTATTTTTCAAATGAGCAAAAAATTGCCTGTGCTGGACAGGAAGTCACGCACAAACACGAAATACATTATCTGGTTTAGTTTCAAAATAAAACATTCTGCCTTCAAGGCGGACCGTACTTTACACTTTGAAAAGTCCAACTTGGCAGGGATGAACTTTCCAAAGGTTTTCAGTAGTAATTTCACCTTGTTGACCCAAATGCCGATTATGGAGGTCCAAAATTGAATAATCCTATGCAGGCATATGCCGGGCAGCTATGTGCGGATATGAGGTCAAGTGTCAGCTGATACAGAGGCCGTGGAAGCAGGGGCAGGGTCCTCGTATATCAGGGGCTGTCTTTATTTTGTCCAAACAGATGTATGAAAATGCCAGTGGTGGGACCAAGTCATTGTTCTGCAAGTCATAAGTAAGTCTCAAGTCTTTGCCCTCAAGTATCAAGTCAAGTCCAAAGTCAAGACTGGAAAGTCTCAAGTCAAGCAAGTCCCAAGTCCTGCATTTTGAGTTTCCAGTCCTTTCAAGTCCTTTTAACCACAGACTAATACATTTAGTATGCTAATTATTTATCAAAACAAGTGCATTTGAAATTGCAGTAAAAAAAATAGTGCAGACATTGCACTTCATAATGGCACTATTAACCAATAATTTTAAACATTTAACTCAATCCTTTACAGAATAAACACATTTGAAAAAACAAGTGCAACTGTACTTATTTGTACACAAGTGTTAACATTGTATTTTCATGGGATATTGCATTTTAACTAGTTCCACAGCAGTTTCTATCATGTTCTTACCTTATCTCATTGATCTCATCTCATACTGTGTGTGTGTTGATGTGTGCGTACACATGAAAAACATAACCAACACATTAACATAACAATGAATGGATTTGTACTGTTTAGATGTCAGGGCCCTATGCATGTGAGCACATATTCTTAATAAAGTGTACATTTTAACTGACCTTTATTTGAAGTTTGTCTATTTGTAGGTGGGTAAAATACGCGGTGCTGCAGACCGCCATCCGACATCACTTTACTGTGTGTGATACATTGACTAACGTAACGTTATGTGTAGGTACCTCATGCAACCCTGTTTGAAACAAATACACTTGACAAAAAGTATGAATAAGGTAGCGAACTGCAGTGGACGCAACAGATTTGCCGTGTTTGCAGTAACGTTATAACGTTAGCAGTGAATATACAGCCTCACTAATTTAACTACCCAGCAAAGTTACGTTACTTAGCCAATAAATGTTAGCTTACATTAAAAACTTACAGTTCTATGTGCAACTTCAAATGTCGAACGAAGTTGGAAGTTGGTGCGTCTCTGTCTGTAATCTTCGAACCGCATGTTTTGCGTACTGCAATTAGTTTTTTGTTGGCCAACTCGTAGTTTTTATAACCAAACAAAACTATCTTTGGTATGATTTTTTTCTCACAGGCGCGTTGTTTGACAGCTCTTCTCCGTTGTTTGTCCTGCAATTTGATATGGGGCAACCCAAATATACCACCTCAACCTACTAACACGGTGGAGGGAAGCGGAGCCTGTCTCCATGGTGAGGGCGATAGCGGAGAACGAGGAGCTGGGGCTGGAGGTTCCCCCTACCCCCGACCCTTCACTCTGCGCTGTTATAATCATCTGACGCAGTTACAGAAAGCAGATGTGGCCAATTTGCAGATACATTTTGCTTATGTGTTCTCCCCCCTGCCAGGCCGCGCGAATCTCACCCAACATCACATAGAGACCAACCCAGGCGTGAAAGTGAGGTCTCGGCCCTATAGGCTACCCGAACAGAAGCGCAAAGTAGTTCGGGAAGAATTAAAAGCCATGCTGGAATTGGGGGTAATAGAAGAGTCCCACAGTGCATGGTGCAGTCCATAGTTCTGGTAGGGAAGAAAAATAGGTCTGTACAATTCTGTGTGGACTACCGCAAGGTAAATGATGTGTCACGTTTTGATGCCTACCCGATGCCCAGGGCCGACGATCTCCTAGACCGGTTGGGCACTGTTCGTTTTTTTACGACACTGGATTTAACTAAGGGTTACTGGTAGATTCTCTTGTCTCCAGAGTTTAAGGAAAAAATTTCATTCTCCACTCCGGAAGGTTTATACCAATTCGTGACCCTTCCGTTCAGCTTGTTCGGTGCGCCTGCCACATTTCAGAGACTCATGGACTGGGTACTGAGTCCCCATGCGGCATATGCTGCCGCCTATCTGGATGATGTCATCATCCAGGGGAACAACTGCATATGCAGAGGGTGGGGGCGGTACTCAAGTCCCTGAGGCGGGCAGGGCTCACCGCCAACCAGGCGAAATGCGCGGTTGGCCGGTGGGAGGTACAGTATCTAGGGTACCACTTGGGGGAAGGGCAGGTGAGGCCTCAGATAGAGAAAACCGCGGCAGTTGCGGCCTGCCTGATCCCGAAGACGAAAAAGGAGGTGAGGCAGTTTTTGGTGCTGGTGGGCTACTACCGGAGGTTCGTCCCCCAGTTTGCAGAACTGACCAGCCCACTAACTGACCTCACCCAAAAAGGTGCTCCAGATCTGGTCCAGTGGACGAAGTGGTGCCAGCAGGCATTCGAGAAGGTGAGGAAAGCACTTTGCAAGGAGCCGGTACTGCACACTGATTTTTCCCTCCCATTTTGTTTGCAGGCGGACGCGTCGGGCTGAGGGGCTGGGAGCTGTTTTATCCCAGCAGGTGGAGGGAAACGACCACCCTGTCCTATAGATCAGCCGAAAGCTATCGGAACAAAAAAGCCGGTACAGCACGGTGGAGAGGAAATTCCTTGCTATCCGGTGCGCTGTCGGTGCCCTCCGGTAAAACCTGCTGGGACGCCCGTTCAGCCTCTGTTCGTAGACCACAAGCCTCTTCTATGGCTCCACCGCATGAAAGATGCCAACGCACGGATCACCCGTCGGTATCTCGCTTTACAACCCTACCATTTCAGAGTGATCCATAGGCCGGGGGCACAGATGGCCGTGGCAGACTTTCTCTCTCGCTATCGTGCGAGGGGGGGGAGGAGTAGGCCAGAGGATGTCTTGGCCTAAGTTTGGCGGTGGAGGTATGTGGAAGAGGATTGTAATCAGCGCACTGTTGGAGTAAAGGTCAGCGACCCCGTCTGGGCTGCTGGAGACAGCGCACCCTCAGACGGGGGCGTGGCATGTGCTGATTGAGAGACACAGCTGTCAGATGATTAGTTTGCGCAGGTGGTACGTGTTAAACTCATCATCTGTTGTCTTTAACAGTGAGCGGCCGGGTGCGGGGAGGAGGTTGGACCTTAGGGACTGAAAAGTCGAAACATACCTGTTTGTGAAAAAGATTATTATTAAAACTGCTGTCAAACCCGAGCAACTGGCTTCCAGCGTGTCTTATGTAAGTGGAAAAAGCTTACAATAGCATACAATAAATTAATCAAAAACCATTATAAATTAAATCACAATAACACAATAAAATCAACATATCAAACAAGTATAATTAACATACAATAAAATCATAATATCAACACATTTTAATTCAAAATAAAATCATAAAATAAAATCATCATATCAAACATTTATAATCCAAATTAAAGTCTTACAATAACATCTTCATATAAAACATTCTACTGCAAAAGGAAGTCTTACAATAAAATCTTTATATCAAACATTTATAATTCAAATTAAAATCATACAACAAAATATCAAACAGGTCTAATCAAAATGTAAATCATACATTAAAATCATCAAACAATTATAATTCAAAATAAATTCATACAATAAAATCTTCCTATCGAACAATTATAATTCAAAATAAAATCATCCATTAAAAGCATCATATAAAATAATTGTAATTCAAATGTAAATCATATAAAATATTAATATCAAACAATTATATTTTTTATTAAAGTCTTACAATAATATCTTCATACAAAAATATAAAATTCTTAATAAAATCATACACTGCAGTCACAATATAATTATATTTAAAAATAAAATCATCATATACAACAATTATAATTCAAATTTAAGTCATACAATAAATTAATCAAAACCATTTATAATTCAGATTAATATCAAACATTAAATTAATCAAAAATGATTATAATTTAAAATAAAATAATACGATTATGCATTACAAAAACAATAATTCAAATAAAAATTATACAATAAAATCATGTCAAACAATTGTAATTACAATTAAAATCAGACAATGAAATCACCATCAAACAATAATAATTCAAATTAAAATCATTGTATCAAACAATCAGAATTCAAATAAAGTCATACAACACAATCTTCATATCAAACAATTATAATTCAAATTAATATCATACAACAAAATCAGACAAAAAACATTATAATTCTAATTGAAATCAAATAGTTTCAATAGAATATTTTAAGTTGCCATATGCACAATTAAGTGTTTTTTACCTGGATTTAAACATTGCCAACATTAGGGCCTGGCTCACTTTTTCTGGAAGACTATTCCAGATCTTCGAAGCATAAATTAAAAGAAGACCCACACGCCGCCGTACTCAGAAGTTAAAAAAATTGAAAAAAAAACAACTATTTATTAATCCTTTTTTTTTTTTGCTGTTAAACCTCGAGTATCCAACCTTTTGCAAGATCTTTAAAGACATCGATGCTAAATCTGACAGTAGGAAGTATTTCAAATGACACCATATAGACAAGTTGTCAGATTGCATCAGTAAATATTATTTTTGTACATATTTTTCAATTGCTTTTTCACAATCCCATTTGGGACGTTGTAAATAACATGTGGGAAGATATCTGAGGTCACGTGTCGTTTTGCAGGGCTTTTTAGTTAATTAGTTAGAAATACATGTAGACCGTTCCCCAGCAAATAGATGAGAATCCTTCAAGACGTCAGGGAAGCTGTTGGACAAAACTCTTCTTCACATGCCACCCACAAGCTAATAGAATATGCATGGGGCTCATTTGCATGTGGAAGCTGATGTTCAAGTGGGCAGTGAACCCATAGAGAAGACGCAAGACAAAAAAAATAAAAAATAATAATAATAAAAATGAAAGTCAATCTCGAAATCCACTTTGCAAGTTTTCATTCTTGCTCATTTTGGTCAAACTTAATGATATTCGCCCTTTTTAACTGATCTGCTACCAAGCCCAAGACGATATTTACCGCAGCTGTGTCCCGTTTTTTTTACCTGGCTGACGATTGTACTCCCGTGAAAGATTCCTTCAAAAGGGATCCACGCTCAAGTGGACAGATTTCCATTTTCATTTTCTAGCTACGGTCATATGAGACTTGCATATATTCCGCATACGTCTTGCCAGAACGCTGGCTTCAATTTAGGAGCAAGCTTCAAGGAGTTTTGTTGTCTATCCGCATGCTGAGCAGCTTCTAAGATGCTCCTCACCACCATAGTGGGGAAAAAAAGTGTCTTTCATGTAGTTTTATCACTGGAGGACTAGAGGAAAGGGAATGGCTAAACATGCTACACAAGAAGCTACCCACTGAAACTTCAATGTAAAGTAGAGGTGACTGATCCAGATGTCGATACTATCGATACATGCATAGTAGCAACGTATAAACTAGTGTTTTTTAACCATAGAAACATGTTGGGACTCTTGTGGCAGTAATGACATTGTCAAACAAACCGAAAAAGTCTGGAGCTCAAGTCATAGAGAGGTTTAAGCGCAAAATTTATGACTAAAGTGGTAAAAGGTGTATTTTCTTTTGCACTTTAATTTATTGACAGTTTGTTTAAGAAGAATTCATAATTAATTCAGCTCATTTTAGCGCAACATAGCTGTATGTAAAAGTATATTTTGTCAGTTATGTATGAATCCCCTTCTTATGCAGTATATTTGGTTAGTGCCTATTTTTCTAATTAGCCTAACTTAAGCCTAAAGTTTATGTATTCAACAAATTATAAGTTTTGTGATTAACACATGCTTTCATATCATTTGACACGGTTTAACTGTAATTAGGTTGGATATATTTAATTGTATATATAAAAAAAGAACATAAATACTACTAATTCAGGACTTATAATTTAGTTGTCCCCGGGCGCCTCTGTAATAGAAAAGTTAAGAATCCCCGAAATCAAAATGTCTTTCTCTTTCTCGTTCTTACTAAATATATATATATATATTTTTTTTATTGTTTACAACTTTAGGGAGTATGAGTCTGGATACATAAAGACTTTGAGGGCAAAGCCCAAATGATTTTTCCACCCCCATGCTTCACAGTAGGTTTGGTGTTCTTGGGATGCAACTCAGTATTCTTCTTCCTCCAAACACGACGAGTTGAGTTTATACCAAAAAGATCCATTTTGGTTTCATCTGACCACATGACATTCTCCCAATCCTCTGCTGTTTCATCCATGTATCCATTTTGGTATAAACTCAACTCGTCGTGTTTGGAAGAAGAAGAATACTGAGTTGCATCTCAAGAGCACCATACCTACTGTGAAGCATGGGGGTGGAAACATCATGCTTTGGGGCTGTTTTTATGCTAAGGGGACAGGACGATTGATCCGTGTTAAGGAAAGAATAAATGGGGCCATGTATCGTGAGATTTTGAGCCAAAATCTCCTTCCATCAGTGAGAGCTTTGAATGGTTGACCAAATACTTATTTTCCAACATAATTTACAAATAAATTCTTTAAAATTCCTACAATGTGAATTCCTAGATTTTTTTTTCACATTCTGTCTCTCACTGTTGAAGTGTACCTATGATGAAAATTACAGACCTTTGTCATCATTTTAAGTGGGAGAACTTGCACAATCGGGGTTCAATCCTGGGCTCGGGATCTTTCTGTGTGGAGTTTGCATGTCCTCCCCGTGAATGCGTGGGTTCCCTCCGGGTACTCCGGCTTCCTCCCACTTCCAAAGACATGCACCTGGGGATAGGTTGATTGGCAACACTAAATTGGCCCGAGTGTGTGAATGTTGTCTGTCTATCTGTGTTGGCCCTGCGATGAGGTAGCGACTTGTCCAGGGTGTAAACCACCTTCCGCCTGATTGTAGCTGAGATAGGCACCAGCGTCCCCCTTGACCTCAAATACTTTTTTGCCCCACTCTATATATATATATATATATATATATATAAGCGCTGGCCACGCCTCCCTCCACACTACTGTTCACCCTGTCCAAAGGTGGGGAAATATTCCTCTCTATTTAGTCAAGTATAATATGATATATTATTGTTGAATTATTTAATATATTATGTGATTTTTCTAAGTATAAGCCAGCGATTATATTAATCCAATTCTATGAAAGGCATGCTCAAAAAAATGTTCAGTTGGCTGTAAGGATTTCTATTTGAGGAATAGATTTTTTTTTTTCCACAATGTGTGACAAAAAGCACCATACTGTGCTTCTTCATACATCAGAGGTTGTTTCCTGGCTGTAGATTGTGTCTTCTTTTAGACTCGGGACCACATAACGTGTGATCTATTTCCACCCAAGTCTTCTACCGACTGACTCGGTAGGCGTGTGAGAGAGTGGAGACACAGTCAACACTTGCCGTGAAATGCAGAACTTTAAAAGTTGAGCATTCGGATGATTTTTTTTATTCTGTAAAGGCTGATTAAAGGCCTACTGAAACCCTTTACTACCGACCACGCAGTCTGACAGTTTATATATCAATGATGAAATATTAGCATTGCAACACATGCCAATACGGACTTTTTAGTTTACTATAATGCAATTTTAAATTTCCCGCGGAGTTTCCTGTTGAAAACGTCGCGAAATGATGACGCGTGTTTGTTACGTTGTCGGTTGGATGGGGACATATTAGCCCAGCACCACTTACATCGCATAATTACACAGTAATTTGGACATCTGTGTTGCTGAATCTTTTGCAATTTGTTCAATTAATAATGGCGACTATAAATAAGAATGCGGCTGGTGGAAAGCGGTGGATTGCAGCTGCCTTTAGCAACCGAGACACAGCCGGTGTTTCTTTGTTTGTTGTGAAGCTTTAACACGGAGCGGTCAAGCGAACATGTTTCTCTACTTCAACCAGCATGTTTTTGGATGGGAAAATTGTGATATTAAGTCGGCTCTTACCGGAGACATCAGTGGATTGCTGGACCTCCCCCTGCAGCAGCTGTCAGAAAAGGCAGCTGTGAGCTTGGCTCCTCCACGGCTTCCATAAAAGACACTGGCGTTCACCGCAGCCATCCGACTTTGAGGTATGACTTTACAATCTCACTAAAACACTGTACAAACAATAAGCAGATAAGGGTGTGGAGGGGCGGGGTCCACGTGTCCCCTGCGGGCGGGGCATGCGCAGGAGCCGGCTGTGAAGCAATGACAGGTGAGGAGATTTCTCAGCTGGGACGAGTTATCTAATCACCTGTCTCTTTATCAGGAGAGCTGGAGACCGTGAGAGGGGCGGAGACTCGGAGAGAGAGAGAGAGACGCGGTCCAGGGGGTTGTGAAACAAACTGCACTGCTGAAAAGGAGAAACGAATTTGGAGAAAGACTTTTTGGAAAGCAAGAAGGAGATTTGTGTTGGAACAAATACAATTCTGTTACACTTGGAAGCAGCCTGTCTGTGCTCTCTGGGGACGACAACGCACAAAGGGATTTTCCAGAATTATTCTAGTAAATGTGTCTAATTACATCTGAAACGCTCACACTGCTGCCGCCCGGAGCCGTCGTTTTTTTTTTTTTTTTTTTTTTGTGCTTCACTCTAACTTTCCTTATCCAGAAATCTTTCATCCTCGCTCAAATTAACGGGGAAATCGTCGCTGTCTCGGTCCGAATAACTCTTGCTGCTTGAGGCTATGATTATAAACAATGTGAGGATGTGAGGAGCCCTCACACCCGTGACGTCACGCGCACATCGTCTGCTACTTCTGGTAAAGGCACGGCTTTTTTATTAGTAGCGACCAAAAGTTGCAAACTTTATCGTCGATGTTCTCTACTAAATCCTTTCAGCAAAAATATGGCAATATCGCGAAATGATCAAGTATGACACATAGAATGGACCAGCTATCCCCGTTTAAAAAAGACAATCTCATTTCAGTAGGCCTTTAAGAACATCGGCGAGGCTTTATCTCCCAACAATAAAGAAATATTTGTCTCTTTGAAAGGAGCAAATCTTGAGAAATTGTTTAAAAGAATAGCTTGTTTTTAACTCTGCCAATCATCTTTTAGGAAAAGGACAAAAAAAAGGTTATCGGCGGTTTGTCACTAAACTTTCAGGAAATGTCTAAAATGGGATCAGGAACAACTGCTTAGATTTTGGGCCTGATCCGGATCATTTTTACTCCTTACCTTATGTTTACGTTACGAGCTTCAACTTATTCCTACTTACTTGGCAGTGGATGGAGTGTTCGCCCTGAAATGGGTAGGTCGTGAGTTCCAACCCCGGCCGAGTCATACTAAAGACTGTAAAAAAGCATTAAGGGTTCGAAGTGTTATGGCGCACGCGCAGTCTGCGTCTCCCTCTTCTGTAGGAGCACCCGGAGGATCCGCTGACAGCGCACTCGGACACGCCCCTGCTCACGCTGAGCGCAGCATGCCCACGCAGCTACAAGCCGGCAGATGATCAGACAATCTAGACACCTGTGATGGATGAGGGCGAGCTGGATAAAGGACCAGTGGACCCAAAGATCGGCGCGGGAACTTAGTTCTCTAATGGTGTACCTGTTTTCCTTCCGTTGCCTCTGTCTCGCCCTTCATCACCTGCCTGCTCCCTGGAATCCCTCGTATCTCGTTCAACGCTTTGGTAACACATGCTCATTTCCTTAGTTTATTAGTTATAATAATAATAATAATAATGGATTAGATTTATATCGTGCTTTTCTATTGTTAGATACTCAAAGCGCTCACAGAGAAGTGGGAACCCATCATTCATTCACACCTGGTGGTTAGTTAGTATTGTTTATTATTCTTATTATATATATTGACTTTATATATAATAAATTATTGAACATATGGCGCTGTGGTGTCTGTTTGCCATCACCTCCCCTTAGACAAGACATAACAGTTAAATCACCAAAAATGATTCGCGGGCACGACTACCGCTGCTGCTCACTGCTCCCCTCACCTCCCAAGTGGTGGTTAAGGGTGATAGGTCAAATTCAGCAAATAATTTTTCCACACTTAGTGTCTGTGAGACAATCATTGGTACTTTAACACATTTAACTTCTGTGTGGCCTCGCTTTCACCGACAGTAAAAATTACTTTTAAAAAGTAATTAAATTGCTTTACCAAAAAAGTAATTTGATCACTTTTTAATATAATGAATTACTAAGATAAGTCATTTTAAGCGTTAATTGAAAAAACAAAAATAAAAAAAACTTTCATATATGGCATATTTGTTTTAACTATCGTATTTTACGGACTATAAGGCGCACCTAAAATTATTCCATTTCCTCAAAAATCGACAGTGCGCTCGGTGCACCTAATGTACGGATTAATTCTGTAATTCTGGTTGTGCTTACCGATCTCGATTTGGTACATGGTACATGCGTGACCAGTGGATGGTAGTCACACATAAGCTATACGTGTCGACTACAATATGACGCCAGTTGTCACGGCAATTCCAAAGCGCCTCATCTGTGCGTTCTGCTGGTTGCGCCTCCAAGAGCGCACCTCGGGACACGCCCACGACCGCTCACCTCCTGCACACGTCACTCCGGCTGCGGCAAGCAGCTGCAAGCAATCAGCAATCTACACACCTGCCGTTGATGAGCTATCCTGCCTTCAAAAGCCTGCTCAACCTGCTATCCGGTGCCAGAACGTAATCCTCTGTCATTGTATAGTAAGCCGTATTCTTGCTTGATGCTATCCTGCTCTCTCTGTTTTTTTTTCCCCTTCGTGTTTCATTGTTGCGTTGTCCTGTGTCTTGTTGTTCTTGCAGCAAATCCCCGTTCCCGGTTGGCGAACTGTGTGTCTCGTCTTTCTTTAATCCTCTCTGGTTCCTCTCTGGTTCCCTGGGTGCCCCCTTATGTCTCGACCTCTCACCTGGACTTGGACCTCCTACACACTGCTTAGCCCCCGATTTACTGCTTTCCTCACGAACACACAAGCATATCCAGCCCCTTTTAGACTTGCCTCTCACTCAACACTACCGGTAACACTGAGCAGCTAATCCTACACATAGTCTCACACACATACACTATTTTGGCTCTGTCACACTCCATTTCCTCCACTTTCTTAGTTTAAGTATTATTGTTTAATTATTTAATTATATATATATATATATATATATATATATATATATATATACAAACCCTGTTTCCATATGAGTTGGGAAATTGTGTTGGATGTAAATATAAACCGAATACAATGATTTGCAAATCCTTTTCAACCCATATTCCGTTGAATGCACTAAAAAGACAAGATATTTGATGTTCAAACTCATAAACTTTATTTATTTTTGCAAATAATAATTAACATAGAATTTCATGGCTGCAACATTTGCCAAAGTAGTTGGGAAAGGGCATGTTCACCACTGTGTTACATCACCTTTTCTTCTAACAACACTCAATAAATGTTTGGGAACTGAAGAAACTAATTGTTGAAGCTTTGAAAGTGGAATTCTTTTTCATTCTTGTTTTATATAGAGCTTCATTCGTTCAACATTCCGGTGTCTCCGCTGTCGTATTTTACACTTCATAATGCGCCACACATTTTCCATGGGAGACAGGTCTGGACTGCAGGCGGGCCAGGAAAGTACCCGCACTCTTTTACTACGAAACCACGCTGTTGTAACACGTGGCTTGGCATTGTCTTGCTGAAATAAGAAGGGGCGTCCATGATAACGTTGCTTGGATGGCAACATATGTTGCTCCAAAACCTGCATGGACCATTCAGCATTAATGGTGCCTTCACAGATGTGTAAGTTACCCATGCCTTGGGAACTAATACACCCCCATACCGTCACAGATGCTGGCTTTTGAACTTTGCGCCTATAACAATCTGGATGGTTATTTTTCTCTTTGTTCCGGAGGACAACACATCCCCAGTTTCCAAATATAATTTGAAATGTGGACTCGTCAGACCACAGAACACTTTTCCACTTTGCATTGGTCCATCTTAGATGAGCTTGGGCCCAGCGAAGCCAGCGGCGTTCCCTGGTGTTGTTGATAATTGGGTTTTGCTTTGCATAGTAGACTTTTAACTTGCACTTACAGATGTAGCAACCAACTCCAGTAACTGACAGTGGTTTTATGAAGTGTTCCTTAGCCCATGTGGTGATATCCTTTACACACTGATGTCCGTTTTTGATGCCGTACTACCCGAGGGATCAAAGGTCCGTAATATCATTGCTTACGTGCAGTGATTTTTCCAGATTCTCTGAACCTTTTGATGATTTTACGAACCGTAGATGGTAAAATCCCAAAATTTCTTGCAATAGCTCGTTGAGAAATGTTGTTCTAAAACTCTTCGACAATTTGCTAACAAATTGGTGACCCTCACCCCATCCATGTTTTTGAATTACTTAGCATTTCATGGAAGCTGCTTTTATACCCAATCATGGCACCCACCTGTTCCCAATTAGCCTGCACACCAAAAAAAGTGTTTGATACGGATTTCACAACTTTATCAGTATTTAATGCCACCTTTCCCAACTTCTTTGTCACGTGTTGCTGGCATCAAATTCTAAAGTTAATGAATATTTTCAAAAAAAAAAAAAATGTTTATCACTTTGAACATCAAATATGGAACATCAAATATGGAACATCAAAAAAGGATTTGCAAATCATTGTATTCCGTTTATATTTACATCTAACACAATTTCCCAACTCATATGGAAACGGGGTTTGTACATGAACATATATGTTCTCTTCTAAAATTATGTTCCCCTTCTAACATTTAGTAGGTTTCCTTTATAGTGTGGCTAATACATGAACATATATTTTACCCTTCTAGATATTTGTGGGTGAGTCCTATAGTCCGGTGCGGCTAATACATGAACATACTGTATTTATTTATTTATTTTTTAAATTTGGTGGGTGTGCCCTATGGTCCGGTGGGCTAATACATGATCATGCTGTATATTTGACCTTCTGAAAATTGGCATGTGCGCCTTATGGTCTGCCGTGGCTAATACATGAACATACTGTATAGTTTTCCTTCTAAAATTTAGTGGGTGCACCTTATAGTCCGGTATGGCTAATACATAAACATATATTCTCTCTTCTAGAATTTTGCGTGTGCGTCTTATAGTCCGGTGTGCCTAATACAAGAAAATATTGTATATTTTCCCTTCTAAAATTTAGTGGGTGCGCCTTATGGTCCGGTGCGGCTAATAGACAAACATATATTTTCCCTTATAGAAATTTGAGGGTGCGTCTTTTTGTCCGGTGTGGCTAATACATGAACTTAAATGTACTCCTTCTATCACTTAGTGGGTTCGCCTTATAGACCGGTGTGGCTAATACATTAACATATATTTTCCTTTCTAGAAATTTGCGGGTCCGTCTTATAGTCCGGTGTGCCTAATACAAGAACATATTGTATATTTTCTTTTCTGAAATTTGGTGGGTGCGCCTTATGGTCCGGTGTGGCTAATACATGAACATATATTTTCCCTTCTAGAAATTTGCGGGTGCGTCTTATAGCCCGGTGTGCCTAATAAAAGAACGTATAGTATATTTTCCCTTCTAGAAATTTGCGGGTGCGTCTTATAGTCCGGTGTCCCTAATACAAGAACATACTGTATATTTTCCCTTTGAAAATTTGGTGGGTGCGCCTTATGGTCCGGTGCGGCTAATAGATGAACGTATATTTTCCCTTCTAGAAATATGCGGGTGCGTCTTATAGTCCGGTGTGCCTAATACAAGGACATACTGTATATTTTCCCTTTTGAAATTTGGTGGGTGCGCCTTATGTTCCGGTGCGGCTTATACATAACCATGCTGTATAGTTTTCCTTCTAAAATTTGGCTTGTGCGCCTTAAAGTCCGGTGTGGCTAATACATGAACATACAGTATATTTTTCTTTCTATAATTTGGTGGGTGTGCCTTATGGTCCTGTGCGGCTAATAGACAAACATGTATTTTCCCTTTTAGAAATTTGTGGGTGTGTCTTTTGGTCCGGTCTGGCTAATACATGAACTTATATGTTCTCCTTCTATCACTTATTGGGTTCGCCTTATAGCCCGGAGTGGCTAATACGTGAACATACATTTTCCCTTCTAGAAATTTGCGGGTCCGTCTTATAGTCCGGGGTGCCTATTACAAGAACATATTGTATATTTTCTTTTCTGAAATTTTGTGGGTGCACCTTATGGTCCGGTGCGGCTAATACATGACCATGCTGTATATTTTTCATTCTATAATTTGGTGGCTGTGCCTTATGGTCCTGTGTGGCTAATAGACAAACATATATTTTCCCTTTTAGAAATTTGAGGGTGCGTCTTTCAGTCTGGTGCGACTAATACACAAACATATATGTTCCCGTTATAACATTTTGTGGGTTTGCCTTATAGTCTGTTGTGGCTAATATATAAACATATTGTATAGTTTACCTTCTGAAATTCATTGGGTGCACCTTACGGTGCGTCTAATCCATGAACATACTTTATATTTTTCCTTCTAAAATTTGGTGCATGTGCCTTATGGTCCGGCGCCGCTAATACATGAACAGATAATTTCCTTTCCAGAAATGTGTGGTTGCGCCTTATAGTCCAGTGCGGCTAATACACAAACATACTGTGTATTTTTACTTCTAAGGTTTAGTGGGTGCACCTTATAGTCCTGTGCAGCTAATACATGAACGTACTGGTCTTTTTTTTTCTACCAACATTTTGTGCGTGTGCCTGATAGTATGGTGCGGCTTATACATGAACGTATTTTTTCTCTTCTAAAATTTAGTGGGTGCGCCTTATAGCCCGGTGCAACTAATACATGAAAATATCTGTTCCCCTTCTAATTTTTAGTGCGTTCGCCTTTAGTCCAGTGCGCAAATCCATTCATACCTTTCCGGGTGTAAATGTGTGAACCTATACAATATGTTTATATATTAGCCGCACCGGACTAGGTGCGGCTAATAGGTTTCCTTCTGAAATTTAGTGGGTGCGCCTTATAGTCTGGTGCGGCCAATACATGAACATAAAGTTGACCCTATAAAATTTAGTGGGCGCCTTATGGTGCTTCTAATACACGAACATACTGTATCTTTTTCCTTCAAAAATTTGGTGCATGTGCCTTATGGTCCGGTGCAGCTAAAACATGAACATATATTTTCCCTTTTAGAAAATTGTGGGTCCGCCTTATAGTCTGGTGCGGCTAATACAAGAACATACTGTATATTTTTCCTTCTAGCATTTGGTGGGTGTGTCATATGGCCTGGTGCGGCTTATACATGAACATATATGTTCTCTTCTAAAATGTAGTGGGTGCGCCTTATACCCTGGTGCGGCTAATATATAAACATACTGTTTAGTTTTCTTTCTGAAATTTAGTGGGTGTGCCTTATAGTCTGGTGCGGCTACTATATGAACATATAGTATACCTTCTAAAATGTTGTGTATGCGCCTTATGGTGCAGCTAATACATGAATATATTGTATATGTTTCCTTCTAAAATTTAGGTGTGTGCCTTTTGGTCCGGTGCAGCTAATTCTTGAACATATTTTTTCCCTTCTAGAATTTAGTGGTAACGCCTTATAGTCGGGTGCGGCTAATACATAAACATACTGTATAATTATCCTTCTAAAATTTAGTGGGTGCACCTTATAATCCGGTACGGCGAATACATGGAACATGTATGTTCCCCTTCTAACATTTAGTAGGTTTGCTTTATAGTGCAGCTAATACATGAACACATATTTTACCCTTCTAGAAATTTGTGGGTGTGCCTTATAGTCCGGTGCGGCTAATACATAAACATACTGTGTATTTTTTTTTTCAAAAATTTGGTGGGTGTGCCTTATGGTCCAGTGGGCTAATACATGTTAATGCTGTACATTTTACCTTATGACATTTGGCGTGTGCGCCTTATAGTCTGGCGTGGCTAATACATGAACATACTGTATAATTTTCCTTCCAAAATTTAGTGGGTGCACCTTGTAGTCCGGTGTGCCTAATACAAGAACATATTGTATATTTTCCCTTCTAAAATTTGGTGCGTGAGCCTTATGGTCCGGTGCGGCTAATACATGAACATATATTTTCCCTTCCAGAAATATGCGGGTGGGTCATATAGTGCGGTGTGCCTAATACAAGAACATACTGTATATTTTCCCTTCTAGAATTTGGTGGGTGCGCCTTATGGTCCGATGCAGCTAATACATGACCATGCTGTATATTTTTCCTTCTATAATTTGGCTTGTGCGCCTTATAGTCCGGTGTGGCTAATACATGAACATACAGTATATTTTTCTTTCTATAATTTGGTGGGTGTGCCTTATGGTCCTGTGCGGCTAATAGACAAACATGTATTTTCCCTTTTAGAAATTTGTGAGTGTGTCTTTTAGTCCGGTCTGGCTAATACATGAACTTATATGTTCTCCTTCTATCACTTAGTGGGTTCGCCTTATAGCCCGGTGTGGCTAATACATGAACATACATTTTCCCTTCTAGAAATTTGCGGGTCCGTTTTATAGTCCGGTGTGTCTAATACAAGAACATATTGTATATTTTCTTTTCTGAAATTTGGTGGGTGCGCCTTATGGTCCGGTGCGGCTAATACATGACCATGCTGTATATTTTTCCTTCTATAATTTGGTGGGTATGCTTTATGGTCCTGTGCGGCTAGTAGACAAACATATATATTCCCTTTAAGAAATTTGAGGGTGCGTCTTTCAGTCTGGTGCGACTAATACACGAACATATATGTTCCCCTTCTAACATTTTGTGGGTTCGCCTTGTAGTCTTGTGCGGCTAATATATAAACATATTGTATAGTTTACCCTCTGAAATTTAGTGGGTGCACCTTACGGCGCGTCTAATCCATGAACGTTCTGTATATTTTTCCTTCTAAAATTTGGTGCATGTGCCTTATGGTCCAGCACCGCTAATACATGAACAGATAATTTCCTTTCCAGAAATTTGTGGTTGCGCCTTATAATCCAGTGCGGCTAATACACAAACGTACTGTGTATTTTTACTTCTAAGGTTTAGTGGGTGCGCCTTATAGTCCTGTGCAGCTAATACATGAACATACTGGTCTTTTTTTTTCTTCCAAAATTTTGTGCGTGTGCCTTATAGTACGGTGCGGCTTATACATGGACATATCTGTTCTCTTCTAATATTTAGTGGGTGCGCCTTATTGCCCGGTGCAACTAATACATGAAAATATATGTTCCCCTTCTAATTTTTAGTGCAATCGCCTTATAGTCTGGTGCGGCAAATACATTCATACCTTTCAGGGTGTGAATGTGTGAACCTATACAATATGTTTATATATTAGCCGCACCGGTCTAGGTGCGGCTAATAGGTTTCCTTCTGAAATTTAGTGGGTGCGCCTTATAGTCTGGTGCGGCCAATACATGAACGTATAGTTTACCTTCTAAAATCTAGTGGGCACGCCTTATGGTGCGTCTAATACATGAACATACTGTATATTTGTCCTTTAAAAATGTGTTGCATGTGCCTTATGGTCGAGTGCAGCTAATAGATGAACATATATTTTCCCTTTTAGAAATTTGTGGGTGCGCCTTATAGTCCGGTGCGGCTAATACAAGAACATACTGTATATTTTTCCTTCTGGGATTTGGTGGGTGTGCCATATGGTCTGGTGCGGCTTATACATGAACATTTATGTTTTCTTCAAAAATGTTGTGGGTGCGCCTTATACCCTGGTGCAGCTAATATATAAACATACTGTTTAGTTTTCCTTTTGAAATTTAGTGGGTGCAGCTTATCATCTGGTGCGGGTAATACGTGAACATACTGTATTTTTTTCCTTCAAAAATTTGGTGCATGTGCCTTTTGGACAGGTGCCGCTCATACATAAACATATATTTTCCCTTCTAGAAATTTGTGGGTGTGCCTTATAGTCCGGTGCAGTTAATACAGGAACATACTGTGTTTTTTTCCTTCTAAAGTTTAGTGGCTGCGCTTTATAGTCCTGTGCGGCTAATGCATGAGCATACTGTATATTTTCTGTCCTAGAATTTAGCGGGTGTGCCTTATAATCCGGAAAATCAGGCAGCTAAGAATCCATAGCCTTGTAGTAGTTTATTTCCTAGATCAGGGGTCGGCAACCTAAAATGTTTAAAGAGCCATTTTGGACCAAAAATACAAAAACAAATATGTCTGGAACCGCAAAAAAATAAAAGCCATATTACATACAGATAGTGTCATGAGATATAAATTGAATTATGATGACTTAAAGGAAAGTAAATGAGCTCAAATGAGGAATAATGATGCAATATGTACATACAGCTAGCCTAAATAGCATGTTAGCATCGATTAGCTTGCAGTCATGCAGTGACCAAATATGTCTGATTAGCACTCCACCCAAGTCAATAACGTCAACAAAACTCACCTTTGTGCATTCATGCACAACGTTAAAAATTTGGTGGACAAAATGAGACGGAAAAAGAGGTGGCATAAAACATGTCCTGGAAAGTTGTAGAAAGTTATACATGTAAACAAACTACGGTGAGTTCAAGGACCTGCAAAATTAGTAGGACAAAACGGCGCTCGCCAAATACTGGAATCAGTGAAGCATGTTTAATAAAAATAGAGTGCTTTATAACAAATTGTGTCATGTTGTCCTCCGACAGAAACTATATTAAAACAAAAAATATATTTTTAATATTTCTTCCCCCCTCATCTTTTTCCATTTTTCATACATTTTTGAAAAAGGTCCTGAGAGCCACTAGATCAGGGGTGTCGAACTCAAATACAGAGTGGGCCAAAATTTAAAACTGAACAAAGCCAATGGGCCAAGGTTGAACAAATTATTTATTAATTTATTTTTTTGTGGTAGCGGAGGTGTATATTGTAGCATCCCTGAAGAGTTAGCGATGCAAGGGGCTCTGGTTATTTGTTCGGTTGTGTTTTATGTTGTGTTACGGTGCGGAAGACAAAAGATGCCACCTCAGTAGAAGCATTTAAGTCTCACCTTAAAACTCATTTGTATACTCTAGCATTTAAATACACTCCCTTTTTAGACCAGTTGATCTGCCGTTTCTTTTCTTTTCTTTTTCTTCTATGTCCCACTCTCCCTTGTGGAAGGGGTCCGGTCCGATCCGGTGGCCATGTACTGCTTGCCTGTGTATCGGCTGGGGACATCTCTGCGCTGCTGATCCGCCTCCGCTTGGGATGGTTTCCTGCTGGCTCCGCTGTGAACGGGTCTCTCGCTGCTGTGTTGGATCCGCTTTGGACTGGACTCTCGCGACTGTGTTGGATCCATTATTGATTGAACTTTCACAGTATCATGTTAGACCCGCTCGACATCCATTGCTTTCCTCCTCTCCAAGGTTCTCATAGTCATCATTATCACCGACGTCCCACTGGGTGTGAGTTTTCCTTGCCCTTATGTGGGCCTACCGAGGATGTCGTAGTGGTTTGTGCAGCCCTTTGAGACAGTAGTGATTTAGGGCTATATAAGTAAACATTGATTGATTGATTGAAATTAACCTTTTAATAGGGACCCAAACATGTTTTGCATTAAATATTGAACAAGCAAGGCTTATATAACTTTAGTGACATGCAAAATCCAGTTTCAAATAATAATAATAATAATTAAAAAAATATCAATGGCATATCAAATAAAATTTAAATAAAAATTGTATGCCTTTTTTTATATTTGCAATCTTCTTAGGTAAATATAAATTGTTTTCCACAGGCTAACAATGAATTAGAAAATAAAATAACAATAATGAACGACCCAAACATTCAAGCCTTGAAGTAGCAAGATAAAATGCATGAATAAAACGTTAATTATTGCTCAGTTTGCTTGGAGTTTCCCGGAAGAGTTAGTGCTGCAAGGGCTTCTGGGTATTTGTTCTGTTGTGTTACGGTGCGGATGTTCACCCGAAATGTGTGTGTCATTCTTGTTTGGTGTGGGTTCACAGTGTGGCGCATATTTGTAACAGTGCTAAAGTTGTTTATACGGCCACCCTCAGTGTGACCTGTATGGGTGTTGACCAAGTATGGATTGCATTCACTTGTGCGTGTGTGAGTGTGTGTAAAAGCCACAAATATTATGTGACACGCTGTTAGTATGGAGGAAAAGCGGACGTGATGACAGGTTGTAGAGAACGCTAAAGGCAGTGCCTTAAATGCGCGCCTCCAATATAGTTGTCCAGGTGGAAATCGGTAGAAATTCGGGAGAATGGTTGCCCCGGGAGATTTTTGGGAGGGGCACTGAACTTCGCGAGTCTACCGTGAAAATTAGGAGGGTTGGCAAGTATGAGTATTAGCGGTGAATGCGGTGTTACAGCGGCACCGACGCTGTATAACACCGGCGGGCCAGCTCTAATGCTAAATTGATATTGCTTCAAGGGCCAAATGAAATTACACGGCGGGCCAGATTTGTCCAGCGGGCCAGAGTTTGACACCCATGCACTAGATCATGGGTGTCAAACTCTGGCCCGCGGGCCAAATTTGGCCCGCCGTGTAATTTCATTTGGCCCTTCAGGCAATATCAAATTAACATTAGAGCTGGCCCGCCGCTGTAACACCGCATTCACCTCTAATACTCATACTCGTCAACCCTCCTTATTTTCCCGGGAGACTCCCGAAGTTCAGTGCCCCTCCCGGATTTCTCCCAACTTCCACCCGGACAATAATATTGGGGGCGGGCCGTAATAGCACTGCCTTTGTTGTTCTCTACATGTCGCCACGTCCGCTTTTCCTCCATACAAACAGCGTACCGGCCCACTCACATAATATATGCGGCTCATACACACACACACACATGTGTATGCAAGGCATACTTGGTCAACAGCCATACAGGTCACACTGAGGGTGGCCGTGTAAACAACTTTAACACTGTTACAAATATGTGCCACACTGTGAACCCACACCAAACAAGAATGACAAACACATATTGGGAGAAAATCTGCACCGTAACACAACATAAACACAACCGAACAAATAACCAGAACCCCTTGCATCACTAACTCTTCAGGGATGCTACAATATACACCCCTGCTACCACCAAACCCCGCCCCAACTCAAACCCGCCGCCGAAAAGAGGCATTCAATCTGTATTTGTATTTTGTTTAATATGCCATTGATATTTTTTAATTATTATTATTTAAAACTCGATTTTGCACGTCACTATAAAGTTATACAAGCCTTGCTTGGTCAATATTCAATGCAAAACTCGTTTGGGTCCCTATTAAAGGATTAATTTGTCCAACCTCGGCCCACGGCTTCATTCAGTTTTAAATTTTGGCCCACTCTGTATTTGAGTTTGACACCCCTGCACTAGATGGAACTGACACAAGTTAATCTGCTTTGTATGCTAATGAATTCAAACAAGTAGGAAAAAAAAAAAAAAAAAAGAAGTCCGGTTTACAATTTGACCCTCACCATGCCAGACAATTGGACAAACAGCTCGGAGACGTGAGACGACAAAGGGGGCAAACGTATATTGTCGGCTCTGACAAACTGCTCAGGCTGTGTGCTTGCTGAGGAAAATGTATATAAATAACTGAGAGAGAGCGAGAGAGAAAGATGGAGGAGGAGGCAAAATCAATGGCATTAATTTCTCCACTTCATTCACATTCACCCGGCGGGCCCATCGCTCTCAGACGCCCGATCTTAAGCAGATTCCTTGGCGCACCCCCCCCCCCCCCCCCCCCCCCCGCAGCCCCATCAGCGTATTTTCCCCGCCATGTATCAAAGCTGTCTTGAGAATGAATAAACCCCCACGTCACATCCTGGCGGACCCCCAACGACATTGAGGCGCGCAGGAGGAGGGAGCGGGGGACCCGCCGTGCTGCAGGGACCCCGCGCGCCGCACAGGATGATTGCAGGAGACGACGCCATACATCAGCGGGGACAGAGGCTGTCAGAGCGTGAATAGGGTTTGTCATGAATGAATAACTCGCAGGAATGCTCGCTGCCTAAGCCTTCCCTCATCTCCGGCGACGCACACTTCAGGACGTAGAGCGAGGGAGACGGACGCCATGTGGAGAAATAAACAGATTCCTCCGTGGGCGAGAATGAGTCAAGACGAAAGTAAACGTGCGTAAACGTATTCTCATGTCGACTCCCCCTCTAGGCCTGTGTCGTCGTCACTTTGCTTTTTAGCAAATACATTATTTAGCGCGTGGCATCTCGGGATATGAGCAATCAGTGCACCTTTCAAGTCATCACAATTCTGTGAGCTTGGGAATTGTGCTATTACAGGTTTCAAACTCAGGGCCTGGGGCCAAATCTGGCCATTTGTCACACCTATGGATCATGTTTTGTTTTTGGTTATGTTCGGTCTGGTTTTATGGACATTTGGTTCTGTCTTTTCACTTCCTGGTTTGTTTTGTTACCATAGCTACTCATAAGTTTCCCCTAGTCACGCCCCGATCATCAGCCTCTCACACCTTTTTCTCATTACCTCTGCTACTATTTAAGGATTTTACTTTCTGTCCATCAGTCTGGGATTTTTGCATTCTGCTTCATGCCTTCATTTCTATCACAAACCTCCATGCCTTGCCACGCTGCTAACCATTTGGACCACGCCACATAAGATCCATGTATTCTTTCGCCTAAGTGCTGTTTTTTGGTTTATTAAGTATCTTTGTTAGCATCTTTTGTTTATTTATAGATAGCCATGCCATTGTGCTGTTTTTGTTAACGTTTTAGCATAGATTATTATCCGCCATCGAGCGTGCTTTTTGTTTCACCTTTTGTATTTTAGTAACAAATAAAAATGTACTTACATTCATGCCTGACTCGTCCCACATCATCCTTGCATCGAGGAAGCACAAACACTCACAGTTACGGCTTGACAGAAAAATCCCAGCAAAAGGGCTTCCTCGCAAATGATGTGGAAGAAATATTCCTCACGGAAGCGGACAAGCACGAGATGTTCTTTCGGCTTGTCGCGGACGCCCAGCCATGGGCGTATGAGGAGGATGACGAAAAGGAGTTGGCGGATGAAGACTTTCCTCCCGGTGCCATGTTCGGGTGGAGCCAATTGTTGGCGAAAATGGCGGATGCAGAGGACCGCTTCCGACCCCACTCGCGGGCCACCCGGACGTCCTTCCCAGCACGTGGCCCGTCGCACGGTGACGGCGCGCCGCCTGGGACGCGGGCGCCCCGTCGGTGGCCCAGAGCAGCGCACAGGCGCGCGCGGAAGAGGGGCAGGACTTGTCCCTCAACGCTGTCTGACAGGCTCCCCCCGTGCGACTTTTTCTCCCCTCCCAAGACACAAAAAAATGTTTTTTCTGCAGCTTCCAAAGTTCATGCCACGCCCCCCAGGACTCAAGCCCCGCCCAATTCACAAACATTTTTTTTTTCAAATAATCAAACCAAGACAAATTAAAAAAAAAGACAATCAAGAGAATTTAAAAGGGAAGATTCTGCCCTCCTTCTCACCGCCCCCCACCCACTCCTAAAGACTGTCCCTTGTCATGATGAAATTGTCTGGGAACCACTGCTTGAGGGGGGGCTGGGGCTGGGAGCTTGTCAGGAGGTTCTGCTTAGTGCGGTTCCAAGCCACAGCGACCAGCTCGTCCTCCACCTCCAGTTTTTCAGTCTGTCAAGCCACAAGGGCCTCCTCCACCAGCACCAAGACCAAGTCAAAGTCCACTATCAAGTCCAAGACCAAATCCGATGCCAGCGCCAAGTCCAAGGCTAACACCACGACCTGCTCCACGTCCAAGTCCATGTCAAAGTCCACGTCCACGTCAAAGTCCAAGTCCACGTCAAAGTCCAAGTCCACGTCAAAGTCCAAGTCCACGTCCACGTCAAAGTCCACGTCCACGTCCAGTACAAGTGCGTACTCCAAGACGCCAAGCGCCGCCAGTGCCAGCGCCAAAACGCCAAGCGCCGCTAGTGCCAGCGCCAAAACACCAGGCGCTGCTAGTGCCAGCGCCAAGACGCCAAGCGGCACCAGCGCCAAGACGCCAAGCACCGCCAGTGCCAGCGCCACGACGCCAAGCGCCGCCGGTGTCAGTGCCGAGACGCCAAGCGCCGCCGGTGTCAGTGCCGAGACGCCAAGCGCCGCCGGTGCCAGCGCCAAGACGCCAAGCGCCACCAGCGCCAAGACGCCAAGCACCGCCAGTGCCAGAGCCAAGACGCCAAGCACCGCCAGTGCCAGCGCCAAGACGCCAAGCGCCGCCAGTGCCAGCGCCGAGACGCCAAGCGCCGCCGGTGTCAGCGCCAAGACGCCAAGCGCCGCCGGTGCCAGCGCTAAGACGCCAAGCGCCACCAGCGCCAAGACGCCAAGCACCGCCAGTGCCAGCGCCAAGACGCCAAGCAACGCCAGTGCCAGCGCCAAGACGCCAAGCGCCGCCAGTGCCAGCGCCAAAACGCCAAGCGCCGCTAGTGCCAGCGCCAAAACACCAAGCGCCGCTAGTGCCAGAGCCAAGACGCCAAGCGCCACCAGCGCCAAGACGCCAAGCACCGCCAGTGCCAGCGCCAAGACGCCAAGCGCCGCCGGTGTCAGCGCCGAGACGCCAAGCGCCGCCGGTGCCAGCGCCAAGACGCCAAGCGCCACCAGCGCCAAGACGCCAAGCACCGCCAGTGCCAGCGCCAAGACGCCAAGCACCGCCAGTGCGAGCGCCAAGACGCCAAGCGCCGCCAGTGCCAGCGCCAAAATGCCAAGCGCCGCTAGTGCCAGCGCCAAGACGTCAAGCGCCACCAGTGACAGTGCCAAGACGCCAAGCGCCACCAGCGCCAAGACGCTAAGCGCCGCCAGTGCCAGCGCCAAGACGCCAAGCGCCGCCAGCGCCAAGACGCCAAGCGCCGCCAGCGCCAACACGCCAAGCGTCGCCAGTGCCAGCCCCGAGACGCCAAGTGCCGCCAGTGCCAGCACCAAGACGCCAAGCGCCACATGTGTCAGCTCCAAGACGAGCGGGAACGCCAAGTCCATGCCGAGCGCCAACGTCGTCGTCACGCCGAGCTTCATCGCTTGCCACGATGACGACGCGCCCGCCTCCTTGTTGGCCACGGATGTGGCTGCTACGTGGGCGTTTACCACGCCAAGGATGCCGACCTCCTCGTCGGCCACAGTGGTGGCTACTACATGGTCGTCCGCCACGCCAAGGGGGTCGGCCACGGATATGGCCGTTCCCGGGTCGCCCACCTCGGTCCTCTACGCGTCGCCGCCACCTGACTCTGCCTCGGTGAATACCTGGACACGTGGTCAGGCGACCCATCGTAATGTCCCCCTCCCGCCCTCCCATGACTCTCGATCATAGTTTTGTTTTGTTTTTTGTTTTTGGACATCTGGGAGCTATCCTTAACGGGGGGTTCTGTCACACCTATGGATCATGTTTTGTTTTGGTCATGTTCGGTTTGGTTTTCTGGACATTTGGTTCTGTCTTTTCACTTCCTGGTTTGTTTTGTTACCATAGCTACTCATTAGTTTCCCCATAGTCACGCCCCGATCATCAGCCTCTCACACCTGTTTCTCATTACCTCTGCTACTATTTAAGGATTTTACTTTCTGTCCATCAGTCTGGGATTTTTGTATTCTGCTTCATGCCTTCATTTCTATCACAAACCTCCACGCCTTGCCACGCTGCTAAACATTTGGACCACGCCACGTAAGATCCATGTATTCTTTCGCCTAAGTGCGGTTTTTTGGTTTATTGAGTATCTTTGTTAGCATCTTTTGTTTATTTATAGATAGCCATGCCATTGTGCTGTTTTTGTTAACGTTTTAGCATAGATTATTATCCGCCATCGAGCGTGCTTTTTGTTTTGTCTTTTGTATTTTAGTAACAAAAAAAAAGGTATTTACATTCATGCCTGACTCGTCCCACATCATCCTTGCATCGAGGAAGCACAAACATCCACAGTTACGGCTTGACACCATTTATTATACAAAAAGGGAAGAGTTTGGGAACAACAGCAACTCAGCCACCAAGTGGTAGTCCACAAAAACTGACATGGAGGGGTCAGCCAGTTGCTACAGACCTCCCAGTTTCGTGTGACCTTCCAATGAGCCCACGCACAGTACGCAGAGAGCTTCATGGAATGAGCTTCCATGGCCGATCAACTGCATCTAAGCCATACATCACCAAGTCCAATGCAAAGTGTCGGATGCAGTGGTGTAAAGCACGTCGCCACTGCTCTAGAGTCCAGTGGCGACGCCTTCTCTGGGTTTGTCGACTGCCCTTCCAGGCCCGTGTCGTCGTCACTTTGCTTTTTAGCAAATATATTATTTAGCACGTCGCATCTCGGAATATGAGCAATCAGTGCACCTTTCAAGTCACCAAAATTCTGTGAGCTTGGGAATTGTGCTATTACAGGTTTCAAACTCAGGGCCTGGGGCCAAATCTGGCCATTTATTATACGAAAA
Source organism: Nerophis ophidion (assembly GCF_033978795.1). Lineage (NCBI taxonomy): Eukaryota > Metazoa > Chordata > Actinopteri > Syngnathiformes > Syngnathidae > Nerophis > Nerophis ophidion. The sequence goes on along the minus strand of NC_084629.1, from coordinate 34,439,661 downwards.
GGGAAGAGTTTTGGGAACAATAGCAACTCAGCCACCAGGTGGTAGGCCACGAAAACTGACATGGAGGGGTCAGCCAGTTGCTACAGAGCTCCCAATTTCGTGTGACCTTCCAATTAGCACACGCACAGTACGCAGAGAGCTTCATGGAATGAGCTTCCATGGCCGAGCAGCTGCATCTAAGCCATACATCACCAAGTCCAATGCAAAGTGTACAATGCAGTGGTGTAAAGCACGTCGCCACTGGACTCTAGAGCAGTGGGGACGACTTCTCTGGGTTTGTCGACTCCCCCTCCAGGCCTGTGTCGTCGACACTTTGCTTTTTAGCAAATACATTATTTAGCGCGTCGCATCTCGGAATATGAGCAATCAGTGCACCTTTCAAGTCATCACAATTCTGTGAGCTTGGGAATTGTGTCAAACTCAAGGCCTGGGGCCAAATCTGGCCATTTATTATACGAAAATGGAAGAGTTTTGGGAACAACAGCAACTTAGCCACCAAGTAGGAGGCCACGTAAACTGACATAGAGGGGTCAGCCAGTTGCTACAGAGCTCCCAATTTCATGCGCCCTTCCAATTAGCGCACGTACAGTAAGCAGAGAGCTTCATGGAATGAACTTCCACGGCCGAGCAGCTGCATCTAAGCCATACATCACCAAGTCCAATGCAAAGTGTCGGATGCAGTGGTGTAAAGCATGTCGCCACTGGACTCTAGAGCAGTGGAGACACCTTCTCTGGGTTTGTCGACTCCCCCTCCAGGCCCGTGTCGTCGTCACGTTGCTTTTTAGCAAATACATAATTTAACGCGTCGCATCTCGGAAATGTGAGCAATCAGTGCACCTTTCAAGTCATCACAATTCTTTGAGCTTGGGATTTGTGTCAAACTCAAGGCTTGGGGCCAAATTTGGCCATATTTTATACGAAAAGGGAAGAGTTTTGGGAACAACAGCAACTCAGCCACCAAGTGGTAGGCCACGAAAACTGACATGGAGGGGTCAGCCAGTTGCTACAGAGCTCCCAATTTCATGCGCCCTTCCAATTAGCCCATGCACAGTAAGCAGAGAGCTTCATGGAATGAGCTTCCATGGTCGAGCAGCTGCATCTAAGCCATACATCACCAAGTCCAATGCAAAGTGTCGGATGCAGTGGTGTAAAGCACGTCGCCACTGCTCTAGAGTCCAGTGGCGACGCCTTCTCTGGGTTTGTCGACTCCTATTCCAGGCCCGTGTCGTCGTCACTTTGCTTATTAGCAAATACATTATTTAGCACGTCGCATCTCGGAATATGAGAAATCAGTGCACCTTTCAAGTCATCACAATTCTGTGAGCTTGGGAATTGTGTCAAACTCAAGGCCTAGGGCCAAATCTGGCCATTTATTATACGAAAAGGGAAGAGTTTTGGGAACAACAGCAACTCAGCCACCAAGTGGTAGGCCACGTAAACTGACATGGAGGGGTCAGCCAGTTGCTACAGAGCTCCCAATTTCATGTGACCTTCCAATTAGCCCACGCACAGTAAGCAGAGAGCTCCATGGAATGAGCTTCCATGGCCGCGCAGCTGCATCTAAGCCATACATCACCAAGTACAATGCAAAGTGTCGGATGCAGTGGTGTAAAGCACGTCGCTATTGAACTCTAGAGCAGTGGAGACGCCTTCTCTGGGTTTGTCAACTCCCCCTCCAGGCCCATGTCGTCGTCACTTTGCTTTTTAGCAAATACATTATTTAGCGCATCGCATCCCGGAATATGAGCAATCAGTGCACCTTTCAAGTCATCACAATTCTGTGAGCTTGGGAATTGTGGTATTACAGGTTTCAAACTCAAGGCCTGGGGCCAAATCTGGCCATTTATTATACGAAAAGGGAAGAGTTTAGGAACAACAGCAACTCAGCCACCAAGTGGTAGGCCATGTAAACTGACATAGGGGGTCAGCCAGTTGCTACAGAGCTCCCAATTTCGTGTGACCTTCCAATTAGCCCACGCACAGTACGCAGAGAGCTTCATGGAATGAGCTTCCATGGCCGCGCAACTGCATCCAAGCCATAAATCACCAAGTCCAATGCAAAGTGTCGGTTGCCGTGGTGTAAAGCACGTCGCCACTGGACTCTAAAGCAGTGGAGACGCCTTCTCTGGGTTTGTCGACTCCCCCTCCAGGCCCGTGTCGTCGACACTTTGCTTTTTAGCACATACATTATTTAGCGCGTCGCATCTCGGAATATGAGCAATCAGTGCACCTTTCAAGTCATCACAATTCTGTGAGCTTGGGAATTGTCTCAAACTCAAGGCCTGGGGCCAAATCCGGCCATTTATTCTAAGAAAAGGGAAGAATTTGGGAACAACAGCAACTCAGCCACCAAGTGGTAGGCCACGAAAACTGACATGGAGGGGTCAGCCAGTTGCTACAGAGCTCCCAACTTCATGTGACCTTCCAATTAGCCCACGCACAGTACGCAGAGAGTTTCATGGAATGAGCTTCCATGGTCGAGCAGCTGCATCTAAGCCATACATCACCAAGTCCATTGCAAAGTGTCGGATGCAGTGGTGTAAAGCACGTCGCCACTGGACTCTAGAGCAGTGGAGACGCCTTCTCTGGGTTTGTCGACTCCCCCTTCAGGCCCGTGTCGTCGACACTTTGCTTTTTAGCAAATACATTTAGCGCGTCGCATCTCGGAATATGAAGAATCAGTGCACCTTTCAAGTCATCACAATTCTGTGAGCTTGGGAATTGTGTCAAACTCAAGGCCTGGGGCCAAATCTGGCCATTTATTATACGAAAAGGAAAGCGTTTTAGGAACAACAGCAATTCAGCCACCAAGTGGTAGGCGACGAAAACTGACATGGAGGGGTCAGCCAGTTGCTACAGAGCTCCCAACTCCATGTGACCTTCCAATTAGCCCACGCACAGTACGCAGAGAGCTTCATGAAATGAGCTTCCATGGCCAAGCAGCTGCCTCTAATCCATACATCACCAAGTCCAAAGCAAAGTTTTGGATGCAGTGGTGTAAAGCACGTCGCCACTCGACTTTAGAGCAGTGGAGAGGCCTTCTCTGGAGTGATGAATCACACTTTTCCATCTGGCAATCTGATGAACAAGTCTGGGTTTGGAAATCTCCAGGACAACGGTACATTTTGGACTGTATTATGCCGAGTGTGAAATTTGGTGTAGAAGGAATTATGATGTGGGGGTTGTTTTTCAGGAGTTGGGCTTGGCCCCTTAGTTCCAGTGAAATAAACGTTCAATGATCCAGGATTGCAAAACATTTTGGACCATTCCATGCTCCCAACCTAGCGGGAACAGTTTGGAGCGGGCCCCTTTCTCCCATTAATGACTGTGCACCAGTGCACAAAGCAAGGTTCTTAAAGACATGGATGAGTGTCTGGTGTGGATAAACTTGACTGGCCTGCACATAGTCTTGACCTGAACACGATAAAACACCTTTCGGATGAATTAGAACGGAGACTGAGAGCCAGGCCTTTTCGACCAACCTCAGTGTGCTTTTGGAAGAATGGTGGAAAATTCCTATAAACAAACTCCGCCTTACCAGAAGAGTTAAAGCTGTAGTAGCTGCACACTATGGGATGGCACTTCAAGTCCATATGTGTCAGTCAAGGCAGGTGGCCAAATACTTTTGGCAATATAGTGTATGTTGTACATCAGTGGTGTCAAAATCAAGGCATAATTAATTATCTTTGGCCTCCGGGATTATATTTGTTTAGTATTAGATCCGGCCCGCAGGCCACAGCCGCCTGCTGCTGTTTTGCACGCACCAATACTCCATCAATGTTGGTGCTAGGAATTTTCAAAATGGGGTCCCAGGGACCCAATCAAGTCATAAAAGTCCTTTTTTCAGGGTCCCACTTTTTTGTAACCGTGTTAAACAAATGATAAATGTATGCCTTATCCTGTTATATCTCACATTCTATACTGTGTTTTGAAAAAAAGTTGTCAAAAATTCATAAAAATCATAAAATTAAAAAAAATATACAAAAAAACAAATTTTTATGCACATTTATGCAAAATTTACCGCTACCAGTAGTTATTCTATATTTTGTCATGATGTGGAATTTGGTGTGATTTGTTTTCCCATGGTGCAACGCGACTGGATGGCGTGAAGATAAAAACATGATTTTAATCTCAACTTGAAAAAAGGAACAAATGAAAGGCGCTCTCAGCAGAGGTTCAAAACTTGGCTAAGAAAACAAAACTACCACAAAGGCAAAACTATGGACACAAAACAAAACTTGCAAACTATGTCATGAAAAAGAGCAGCATGGATCTTCAGCATGAATAACAAGGGTGTGTAGAGGGTGGTGTTGCCAGATGCCTGCCTGGCAACTACAGGCTTAAATAGAGGTGACGTGATTAACAACAGGTGCACGAGTACAAATAAATCAAGTGCGTGACATGATTACAGGTGAAAATTAATCGGTTGTCTTGGAAACAAAGCAGGGAGTGAAAAAACAGGAACTGACAGAGTGCAAAATCCAAACAGAACATAGCCAAACTAAACATGAGCACCAAGACATGACATATTTTTGTTGTAATATTTTCAGAATGTGTTTGTTCTATTTTTGGCCAAAGTAAGACAAATAAAACAATCTGAAGCTGTCTTTATTTTTTTAGTTTTATTGTCATGATTTTAGGTTACCAGGTTTCATTGTAACCTTTGATGATTGTGCGGGAGGTGTATGCTACTCTTCATGTTGGTTGCAGGACCAAGTGTGGAATTAACCGTGTAAATAATACCAGAGGATGTTGTACGTGCGTGATGGAGGAATTATTGGAGTGGGTTCCCTCCGGGTACTCCGGGGACAGGCAGGAGTTTGAGGGCAGGAGAAAAGCGACAAGGTCCGTGTCCAGGCAAGGGTCGAAGATCGAGGGAGGCAGTCCAAAATCCGGATGGAGGTCGAGGCACAGAGCTCGAGCACACGGAACAAGGCCGGTGCTGCGAGGGAGACAAGGGACATGAGTCAAAAAAGACAAAAGGGACACAGATAGCAAGGGCGAGGACAACAACAGGGAAGCCAGAGATCTAAAGCTTACTACTGAGAGTTAACGACGTTCCGACGTAGATTACAAAGAGTGACTGGTCTTTATGCTGTCCTCCTGATTGATATCAGGTGCGCTGATTGCTGACAGTCTGCAGCTGCGGCGAAGCGTGGACGTGAAGGGATCGGCGCGTGAGGGGGCGTGTCCTGGCAATGCTGTGGGATCTTGTTTTGTGAGAAATGTGGGTTGAAAACCGCGCCGTTTGCCAGTCAGGAAACAGTCGAGGGAAACAGTGCCCGGGCAGAGAGACGTAAAGTGGAGACAAACAGGAAGTGGAATACACAATAAGAGTGCTGGTTAAGAACTAAATTCCGACACAGGAAAACAAACTTAAGTCCAACCTGTCGTGAGCGGTCAATAAAAAGATGGTTAAAAAAAAAAAACTTAAGAAGCCACCTGATTAAAAATCAGGGGCAGGTGTGTCTCCTGATCGCCAAACAGGCAAGGGGGAAACAGCGCCCAGGCAGCAAAATGAACCAAACTGACCATAAAACAAAAGTACATACTAAAAAGTGACTTAATATTATACCCTGAACCAGTCCATCTCTAATCTGCGTAAGGTGCGATGCCGGACATGCTTTATTTGCCCAAAAATATGATGACGTTGCCTACTCGCGGTCCCACGGATACATACGGAAGAGTCGCCAGGCGTGCAGAGTTGATAAAGATTTAATGGTTTTATTGACAAGATCATCAGACAAACTTCTCCCAGGACTTTTCAGTCCCTCCAAAACTCCCCCTCCTGCTGTTCCAAGCCGCTACTGTTGAAGACAACAAGTGATTAAACAACTTTTACCACCTGGGAAATCTAATCACATGATCAGCTGTGTCTCGCCGTCTGATGGTGCTCTGTCCTCAGCTCCATGGACAGAGGCGGTGACCTTTGCTCCTGCAGGCAGCGCTGGCCACACCTCCCTCCACAGTACTGTATGTCGCACTTGGCTTCACTGTAACCATGGTGGGAGACCAGGAAAGGCTGCTGTGTTGTTTCCTTTAATCTTAATAAACTTGTAATGTTATGCAGAGGTGTACTTACAACCGTTGTACTGACAAAGTATACTATTTATAGTCAGTTCAGGTCAGTTCAGTTTCTGTGTATTTTGAACATATGTAATGCATCGCATATTTCCAATCGTCTCATTACAGCACGTCCGAAAAGGAATAGATAGAAGCTTAGTTTATCTAATCCTATCCCTTTTCAGACCGTAGCAAATTTATCCCATTTACCTTGTTTTCTGTAACAGAACAGTGAATAAATAAATAATACATAATGAGTAAATAATACATAGTGAGTAAACAGATATTAAATACATAAATAAGCTTTATCTGGAGAAAGCATGATATTTTAATTTTCCTATGCATTTATGCTAAAATTATCTGCATTTTTCTACATATTTACAACCCCTGTTTCCATATGAGTTGCGAAATTTTGTTAGATGTAAATATAAACGGAAAACAGTGATTTGCAAATCCTTTTCACCCCATATTCAGTTGAATGCACTAGGCACTAGGCAAGATATTTGATGTTCAAACTCATAAACTTTTTTTCGTTTTTGCAAATAATAATTAACTTTAGAATTTGATGGCTGCAACACGTGCCAAAGTAGTTGGGAAAGGGCATGTTCACCACTGTGTTACATCACCTTTTCTTTTAACAACATTCAATAAAGGTTTGGGAACTGAGAAAACTAATTGTGGAAGCTTTGAAGGTGGAATTCTTTCCCATTCTTGTTTTATGTGGAGCAGGGGTCTCAAACATGCGGCCTGCGAGACGTTATTACGCGGCCCGCACTTTGATATGACAATTTAATGTTGGTGCAGCCCGCAAGTTTAATATGAACGGCGCTTGACACCGTCATACTTGCCCACGTCCCCAATTTTCCCGGGAGACCCCCAAATTTCAGGGTACCAATTCTCTCGAAGCCCCTGTCGATTTGTACCATATCAACAATATTCAGGGAGTGCCGATATGGCACTGCCTTTAACGACCCCTACATCCTGAACCGGCAGCGTGTAAGCCCAGTTATATGTTGCATCTGGCCATTCAAGATGCACGTCTGTCATTGCAAGATATATTTGATCAACAGCTACACAGGTCACACTAAAGGTGGCTGTAAAAAAACTATAACACTGTTACAAATATGTGCCAGACAGTGAACCCACACCAAACAAGAATGAGAAACACATTTCGGGAGAACATCCACATCGTAACACAACATAAACACAACAGAACAATTACCCAGAATCCCATGCACCCCTGACTCTTCCGGGCTACAATATACACACCCCCGCTACCACCAACCCTCCACCCTCCCTACTTGCGTCGGTTGAGGTCTTGTATATTGTAGCCAGGGAGAGTCAGCCAGCAAGGTGTTCTGGTTATTTGTTCTCTTGTGTTTAAGTTGTGGTATGGTGCGGAAATTCTCCCAAAAAGAGTTTGTCATTCTTGTTTGGTGTTGGTTCACAGTGTGGCGCATGTTTGTAACAGTGTTTACAGTTGTTTATACGGCCACCCTCAGTGTGACCCGTATGGCTGTTGAACATGTACTGTACGTCCTACAGCCACGTATGTTGTCTCATACAACATTGGTTGTGTGATGTAAAAGCGTGCGCGATGACATGCAGTAGAGCAGTAGTCCTCTTCTAGGGGGTGCGCGAATCCCTGGAGGTACTTAAAGGTATGCCAAGGGGTAAGTGAGATTTAATATAAAATTATTATTAAAAAATAGCCGCAATTCATAAATATATTATTGAATAATACTTCAATGAAATATGAATTTAAGTTCATAAACCGTGAAAAAATATCACATTAATCCAACATTCAGTGTTGACAGCTAGACTTTTTATGGACATGTTCCATAAATAATGATGTTAAAAATTTATTTTTTTGTGAAGAAATGTTTAGGAAAAGGGTGGAATGCCATCTACGGGTTGGGGAGGAGACCCTGCCCCAAGAGGAGGAGTTCAAGTACCTAGGAGTCTTGTCCACGAGTGAGGGAAGAGTGGATCGTGAGATCAACAGGCGGATCGGTGCGGCGTCTTCAGTAATGCGGACGATGTACCGATCCGTTGTGGTGAAGAAAGAGCTGAGCCGGAAGGCAAAACTCTCAATTTACCGGTCGATCTACGTTCCCATCCTCACCTATGGTCATGAGCTTTGGGTCTTGTCCGAAAGGATAAGATCACGGGTACAAGCGGCCGAAATGAGTTTCCTCCGCCGTGTGGCGGGGCTCTCCCTTAGAGATAGGGTGAGAAGCTCTGCCATCCAGGAGGAGCTCAAAGTAAAGCCGCTGCTCCTCCACATCGAGAGGAGCCAGATGAGGTGGTTCGGGCATCTGGTCAGGATGCCACCCGAACACCTCCCTAGGGAGGTGTTTAGGGCAAGTCCAACCGATAGGAGGCCACGGGGAAGACCCAGGACACGTTGGGAAGACTATGTCTCCCGGCTGGTCTGGGAACGCCTCGGGATTCCCCGGGAAGAGCTAGACGAAGTGGCTGGGGAGAGGGAAGTCTGGGTTTCCCTGCTTAGGCTGTTGCCCCCGTGACCCGACCTCGGATAAGCGGAAGAAGATGGATGGATGGAAATGTTTAGAATTAATTTGATGAATCCAGATGGATCTCTATTACAATCCCCAAAGAGGGCACTTTAAGTTGATGATTACTTCTACGTGTAAAAATCTTAATTTATAATTGAATCACTTGTTTATTTTTCAACAAGTTTTTAGTTATTTTATATATTTTTTTCCAAATAGTTCATGAAAGACTACTACAAATGAGCAATATATTGCACTGTTATACAATGTAATGAATAAGAAAGTGATGACAGAGTGTTGTATTTTACTTCTTTATCTCTTTTTTTCAACCAAAAATGCTTTGCTCTGATTAGGGGGTACTTAAATTAAAAAAATGTTCACAGGGGGTACATAACTGAAAAAAGGTTGAGAACCACTGTTGTAGAGGACGTTAAAGGCAGTGCAGTCACGGCAGCCTTTAATTAAGTCGGCCGGGTGAAAATTGGGACAAATTCGGGAGATTGTTTGCACCGGTAGATTGTCGGGAGGTGCACTGAAATTCAGGAGTCTCCCGGAAAAATCGTGGGGGTTGGCAAGTATGTTGCTGGAGCGAGAAAAGCGTTCATAGAAGCTGAATTCATTAAAGAAATATTTTCTAGCGGCCCAGCCTCACCCAGTTTCTGCATCAAGTGGCCCCCAGGTAAATTGAGTTTGAGACCCCTGATGTAGAGCTTCAGTCGTTCAACAGTTTCCGCTGTCGTATTTTACGCTTCATAATGCACCACACATTTTCGAAGGGAGCATTTTTTGGGAAGCTGTTTTTATACCCAATCATGGCACCTACCTGTTCCCAATTAGCCTGCACACCTGTGGAATGTTCCAAATAAGTGTTTGATGAGCATTCCTGAACTTTATCAGTATTTATTGCCACCTCTCCCAACTTCTTTAGCTCGGTTGGTAGAGTGGCCGTGCCAGGAACTTGAGTGTTGCAGGTTCGATTCCCGCTTCCGCCATTCTAGTCACTGCCGTTGTGTCCTTGGGCAAGGCACTTTACCCGCCTGCTCAGAGTGCCACCCACACTGGTTTAAATGTAACTTAGATATTGGGTTTCACTATGTAAAGCGCGTTGAGTCACTAGAGAAAAGCGCTATATAAATATAGTTCACTTCACTTCACGTGTGGCTGGCATCAGATTCTAAAGTTAATGATTATTGGCAAAACATTTTTTTTTTTTATCCGTTTGAACATTAAATATGTTGTTTTGAATGTGAGTTGAAAAGGATTTGCAAATCATTGTATTCCATTTATATTTACATCCAAAACAATTTCCCAACTCATATGGAAACGGAGTTTGTAATGTAAACACAGTATGTGTACATAAAAAAATAAATTAAAATCCAAATCGTGATTCTGATCTATTGTAAATTGTTCGTTATAATTATTGATTTAAAAAATAATTTGTATTGGATATGGGTCACTGTGTAAACATGAACTGTGGGCACTAAATCAGAATTTGGCGTCAAAATCCATTCTTCCAGTTTGACGGTACGGGCATCTCTTTAATATTGTCAGAATTTTTTTTTTTTATCAGTGAAAAGTTAGCGGGACAGAAGTGAGTAAAAAAAGACTAAAAAGTCCCTCATCCCACAGGATGAAACAGTCTGTGAAGAGGTGGGTGAGAATGAGAAGGTGAGGACGCTGGGCTGAAGTGGGAGGGGACATCGAATCCCGCTCGTACGCGAGCGCCACACTCCCAGCACGCCGCCTGCTGATTCCCCGTCTGCCCTGGCACGGTCTCTCCTGGCAACTGGCATCCCTTCCAGGGAATGCACGCAACAATAGTTTGGAAGGCTGAGCTACTGTTGGTGTCAAAGAGGAGCGCCACCTATCGGTTCCAAGCAAACTTGTGACCTTTGTGTCAGACTGAAGGATGTGAGCAGGTAATGCGTGAACACATGCATGTGTGGACGCATTTATAACTGCATCTGCTCTACCATATGTATATATATATATATATATATATATATATATATATATATATATATATATATATATATATATATATATATATATATATATATGTATATTGACGGACATGGATATCTACATATATCCATATTCAAGAGTTATTTCTTTCTTTCTGTAGTCATGTTTGAAAGCAGCTGGAGTGCTGTGCATGTGTATACCTTGAGCCTGGAATGTGACTATTAGCCATAACACCCTTCTTATCTCAAATGTCCCAGGCTAAGAAGAACAGATAAGGGTATTCGTTCCGGTAGGTGGGGGCGAGGGAGATATTGAAGAAGACAGCGCTTCCGTAATGTTTTCTGATCAACTCGGGCAATGCGATTTAAAGGTGTTGTGCATAGATTGGTCTCCCAAAGCTTTGGAATAAAATGTCAAAAACAATTACTCTGTCTGGGATTCATTTATAACCACCTTATATTGTCATCAAAAGAACTTGGGGTGACCAGGAAATTAAAATTCCCTCTGAGGAATACCTGGACGAAACGCAACAATATATATATATATATATCCCATTTCCATATGAGTTGGAAATTGTGTTGGATGTAAATATAAACGGAATAAATTGATTTGCAAATCATTTTCAACCCATATTCAGTTGAATATGAAACAAAGAGAACATATTTGGGGTTCAAACTGATAAACTTTTTTTTTTGCAAATAATCATTAACTTTAGAATTTGATGCCAGCAACACGTGACAAAGTAGTTGGGAAAGGTGGCAATAAATACTGATAAAGTTGAGGAATGCTCATCACACACTTATTTGGAACATCCCACAGATGTGCAGGCTAATTGGGAACAGGTGGGTATAAAAACAGCTTCCCCAAAAAATGCTCAGTCTTTCACAAGAAAGGATGGGGCGAGGTACACCCCTTTGTCCACAACTGCGTGAGCAAATAGTCAAATAGTTTAAGAACAACATTTCTCAAAGTGCAATTGCAAGAAATTTAGGGATTTCAACATCTACGGTCCATAGGTCAAAAGGTTCAGAAAATCTGGAGAAATCATTCCACGTAAGCGGCATGGGCAGAAACCAACATTGAATGACCGTGACCTTCGATTCCTCAGCACTGTATCAAAAACCGACATCAATCTGTAAAGGATATCACCACATGGGCTAAGGAACACTTCAGAAAACCACTGTCACTAGATACAGTTCGTTGCTAAATCTGTAAGTGCAAGTTAAAGCTCTACTATGCAAAGCGACAGCCATTTATCAACAACATCCAGAAACGCCGCCGGCTTCTCTGGGCCCCATGATCATCTAAGATGGACTGATGCAAAGTGGAAAAGTTTTCTGTGGTCTGACGAGTCCACATTTCAAATTGTTTTTGGAACTATTCGGCATCGTGTCATCCGGACTAAAGGGGAAGCAAACTATCCAGACTGTTATCGACGCAAAGTTCAAAAGCCAGCATCTGTGATGGTATAGGGGTGCATTAGTGCCCAAGGCATGGGTAACTTACATATCTGTGAAGGCACCATTAATGCTGATTGGTACATACAGGTTTTGGAACAACATATGCTGCGATCCAAGCGCTGTCTTTTTAATGGACGCCCCTGCTTATTTCAGCAAGACAATGCCAAACCACATTCAGCACGTGTTACAACAGTGTGGCTTCGTAAAAAAAGAGTGCGGGTACTTTCCTGGCCCGCCTGCAGTCCAGACCTGTCTCCCATCGAAAATGTGTGGCGCATTATGAAGCGTAAAATAAAACAGCGGAGACCCCGGACTGTTGAACGACTGAAGCTCTACATAAAACAAGGATGGGAAATAATTCCACTTTCAAAGCTTCATTAATTAGTTTCCTCAGTTCCCAAACATTTATTGAGTGTTGTTAAAAGAAATGGTGATGTAACACAGTGGTGAACATGCCCTTTCTTAATTACTTTGGCACATGTTGCAGCCATTAAATTCCAACTCATAAAGTTTATGAGTTTGAACATCAAATATCTTGTCTTTCTAGTGCATTCAATTGAATATGGGTTGAAAAGGATTTGCAAATCATTGTATTCCATTTATATTTACATCTAACACAATTTCCCAACTCATATGGAAACAGGGTGAAGTGAAGTGAAGTGAATTATATTTATATAGCGCTTTTCTCTAGTGACTCAAAGCGCTTTACGTAGTGAAACCCAATATCTAAGTTACATTTAAACCAGTGTGGGTGGCACTGGGAGCAGGTGGGTAAAGTGTCTTGCCCAAGGACACAACGGCAGTGACTAGGATGGCGGAAGCGGGAATCGAACCTGCAACCCTCAAGTTGCTGGCACGGCCACTCTACCAACCGAGCTATGCCGGGTGTATATATATATATATATATATATATATATATATATATATATATATATATATATATATATATATATATATATATATATATATATATATATATATATATATATATATATATACAGTCACGACCAAAGTCTTTCATCCAGAAGGTCTTATCTTTGTCCATGTGATGTCAGATGAAACTAAAATTGAGCTGTTTGGCCACAATACTCAGCAATATGTTAGGAGGAGAAAAGGTGAGGCCTTTAATCCCAGTAACACCAAACCTACCGTCAAGCATGGTGGTGGTTGTCACGACCTGAACAGGACTCTGGACACAGATGCAGGAGTTTGAAAACAAATATTTATTACAAACAAGGGAAAGGGTCCGAAAAGGGAGAAACTTAACAGGCTATTAAAGGCAGAGTTTACCTAACCTCTAAACTAACAAAAATCTCAATGAATTCAAAATGCTCCAGCTGCGGAGAGAAAAAGGCTGCAAAGAGAACAATGTGCAAAATATAACAAAAGGCACTCCAAGGGAGGCAATGCTAAACAACTAATCTTACCTGACAAAAAGATTACAAAAAACGCGGCAATGGCTGTGGACATGAAACGCTGGAGGTTCGCACAAAAGATACGAAAACACTCTGGCACAGGACAAAAGGAAGACAAGCCTTTCATACACTCAGGCAATCAGGAGAGACATCAGACCAGTGACACAGAAAGAAGGGCAAGTGATCTGAAACGAGAGGGAGAGTTAACCTTTCAAAATAAAACAGGAAATGACAAGACAACATGAAGCCGGACGGAACCCAGACAAGACTTCACCCAGGTGTGACAATGGTAGTATTATGCTCTGGGCCTGTTTTGCTGCCAATGGAACCGGTGCTTTACAGAGAGTAAATGGGACGATGAAAAAGGAGGATTACCTCTAAATTCTTCAGGACAACCTAAAATCATCAGCCTGGAGGTTGGGTCTTGGGCACAGTTGGGTGTTCCAACAGGACAATGACCCCAGACACAAGTCAAAAGGGGTAAAGGAATGGCTGGATCAGGCTAGAATTGAGGACTTCCCAAAGTCCGGACTTAAACGTAGGACAATGCTGAAGAAACAAGTCCATGTCCAAGTTGCCACCTCTACGCATATATATATATATATATTAATGAACTACATAGACTTTGCATCTAATGCCATCCAATACATAGCATCATGGTTTCTGGCTCTCAATGAAGGCAGACGCTGTCTGCTCCCTCTCCCTAATCTCTCCCGTTTTAACTTTATGAGATCCTCTCTTTTGCACTGTTCTCATAAAAATCTAAAATATATAATTGAAAAACTGGTACCTCAAGGAAATTCACAAAGATCCTCCCGACGAGAAATTTGCCTGTCCGGACAGAACGTTTGCTGCTGAATGTACGATGGGCTCCTGGGAGAAGTGGGGCGTTGTGAGAGAAGTTAAGTCCCTACCTTTAGTCAAAAGTGATTTATGACCCCCCATAAAACAATGATTTATGACCCCTCAAGGTCAAAGGTCAATGATTTATGAGGGGTCAAGTTCAAAGGTTAATGATTTATGAGGGGTCAAGGTTAAAGGTCAAAGTCAAAGGTCAAAGTCAAAGGTCAGGTTCAAATGTCAAGGTCAAGTGTGTGTGGCTTACCCGGAAGAGGGTGGAGTTAAGACCTGCGGTGGGAGTGGTTAAACCAGGAAGAGGGTGGAGTTTTAAACAGAAAGAGGGCAGAGTTAAGACCTGCGGTGGGAGTGGTTAAACCAGGAAGAGGGTGGAGTTAAGACCTGACAGGGAACAGAGGAGGGTTCAGTTTTTTTAAGAAAGCAATGTCATCTGAGCAGCATGTGACCATATATTTGATAGTTTAAATGTTTACGATCGTTTGAAACAACTTCCAGATTTCGATGTATTGATGGCTGGGAATGTTACGTGTGGAGATGTGGACACGCACGCACTTCACACACACACACACACACACACACACACACACACACACACACACACACACACACACACACACACACACGCAGAGGAGGGGTACAAAAGGGCGGTGTAAGGCTTAGTCATTATTTGGAGCTTTATACGTTAGCGTAAAGACTTTGTTCGATTCGGTCATGATTAGTGAAACGCCTGTTTCGATTTATAAAAATAATAAAACTTACATTGACGCTCCGCAAAAAAGTCGAGTGTTTCTAAATCGTATTCAGTTTTCAGCTAAAAGAAAGAAGAGACGGAAGCCCTTTCTCGATATTTTCATCGTTATCTACCGTGGATTGGGAAGTTTTTGGTGGACACGCACACACGCACACACACGCACACACACACACACTTCACACACACACACACACACACACACACACACACGCACGCACGCACGCACGCACGCACGCACGCGCACACGCACACACACACACACACACACACACACACACACACACACACACACACACACACACACACACACACACACACACACACACACACACACACTCGTACGCACTGAAACAACTTCCGTACCTCACGAAAACATATTTAAACAGATGGAAAAAACTATCGCAGAACACAGTGTCACGTAGCAACTGGTCTTTACGGTCGTTTGAATCAACAGGTCAGTTTGGGGGACAAAAGGAGGGTTCAGTTTTTACTGACTTCCCATCTGACAGTTTAAATGTTTATGACCGTTTGAATCAACAGGACACGCACGCACACACACACACACACGCACGCACACACACACACACACACACACATACACACACACACACACACACACACACACACACACACACACACACACACACACACACACACACACACACACACACACACCATTACCTCTGCTTTACCATGTTATTAGACATTGGTTTAACTCCATTTAAGCATTTAAACGTTAAAAGCATTGCACTTGTACGACGATGTAATACCTTTTTTTTTTTAACAGCCGATGACGACGAAGTGAAAGACGATGAACTTTGCTTAAACGGTCTTACAAAGTTGGAAGATGATTTTCGAGGTGTGTTTAAACCTTCAAATTATTTAATATTATGTGTATTCATTATTTAGTTTCATAGAGGATTTGCCGTAAGATCCTAACGCGATCGTTTTAACACAATCGCAGTCTGGTGAGTCAAATGATTCTCATTTTACAAGAAAAAAAACATGCGGTATACGATACATATATACATATATTTACTTACATCTCTTGCTCACTGGTCTCCCTTAAAGCTGGCGGGTCCGTCAACGGCCGTTCCAGGCAGAGGAGAAGGCTTGATTGCGCCAAAGACTCCAGACATCGAATCCTTGCTCCGAGGGGAAATCATCGAAAACGACGGTGAATGTCCGACAGGCACCCGCTGTAAGTTTTTCTCGTTTTCTGTAAGCTTTTTAAGATTCTCAGGAGCTTTAAAGAGCTCCTCTCATTCCAATGTCTTTCGCTCAAATGAATTTCGCGCCTAAGGGGAATGGGCGGGGACTGATTCCGGAGGTGGGCGGTTGTTTCCGCCAAGCAACCTTCTGGTTGAAATGGAGTGTGGATCAAGATGGATCCCTACTCTATATTCTTTTATTTAACCCAATGTTTTTTAAATACGTGTATAATGCTTTATATCCTATGTGTTGTGAATTCCATCCTACAATATCTTCCAAGGAACCCAAAGAAATGTTACCACACCTCCCGCTTTATTTATTCTATAGATTGCCTGAACTATTTCATAAACTAAATCTTGTCTTGTTTCTGATGCTATGTTTTTTATGCTCATCAATGCACTGTTGGACTGCGAGCACACAACTACTTTCCTTGCTTTGTTTTCCTCTATCCAGTTAACTGCCATATAAATTGCTACCAATTCCCCCGTAAAAACAGATAGTTTATCACTGATTATTTTATTTAATACTATGTTTCCTTGTGGGATAACTGCTACAGCTCTTACCTTTATTTTTTTTTATATAGTTTTTGATGCATCCGTATATATCATATCTCAATCCATTTTTCTATCCGGTAACTATTTAAATTTCTATTCTTTAGTAATTGCATGTTTTCTTTTGGGTTATCAAACATCCACGGTGGTATTGCAGGCATTGGTACTGTAGGACTAACTTTAATATTGTCAATTTTAACTTTATTACATATGACTCCTATAATCCACCCAAAACTATTCTTTTTTGTTTTCTCTTTTTCTTGGCAGATTGGTAGCACTGGACAAGTCGGATATCCTTGCTTGGATCCTTTTAAAGTTGCCCGATAAACTGCTGAGAGTTGATCTCTCCTCTTGTCCAAAGGTTTTTCGTTCATTTTTACTTGTAATACTGCCACTAGGGTTGATGTAGTAGCTCCACAACATAACCTTAAAGCCTGTGACTGGATCCGGTCTATTTTCCCAAGTCATGTTTTTGAAGCAGATTGGTAAATAATGCATCCGTAATCAATAACAGATGGAATTAAAGTTATAAATACATACATGTATTGTTTTCAACGTTAACCTATCAGCCCCCCAATCATTACCCCTCAAAGACCTCATTATATTTAACACCTTTTTACTTTTTCCCCTATTTTTTTATTTTCCGGAAGGAACACTCCTGAAGGAATAAATAAAGTACTATCTAATCTAATCTAATCAAATCTATTTTGCTGATGTGGGTTGACTAGTTCATATTTTTATCAAACCATATTCCTAAATATTTAAATACTTGTACCTCTTCTATATTTTCACCTTAGAGTTTTTATTTGGAGCTTGTTTTGTACTTTTGTCTTTGTAAAATGTATGACTTTTGTCTTTCCAACAGAGAATCTTAAACCTCAAGCCGTTCCCCAGTCTTGAACATTATTTACCACTTTGTTAGTTTTTTGATTATTTCTTTTGACTCTAAATAATATACTAGTCTTTCATTAATCTTTTTTTTTTTTCCATTACTTTTCCCCAAATTTATAATTTCCTGCCTCTTCCGGGTCTTACCCTGACTTGCATATTGGAATTGTTACCGCTAATTTTCCCCTCTGCCGGTCATTCTCCTTCTTCATATATCCTGTCATATCATTTCAAGACCACTTCTTTGACGATGCCACCTAAGTTTTTGATCATTTGATAACCCGCTAGGTCTTTCCCCGGTGACGTATTTTTAACCTTTTTCAAAATTCGAACCATTTCATTCAAAGAAAATGTCATATCCATAGTGTTGGTAAAGCTATTATCGTTGTCTTCCATCATTTCCCCAATATTTAAACTCATTGTTTTTTCTCTCTTTTGTTTTTCCACATTTCTCAAATTATCATTACTGTGCACTTCAACAAATGTTTTTGCTAAAGGTTCTGCTGTTTCTTTACCCGTGACTACATCTTCTTTGATAAATGTGGCACATCATCCTCTTTACCCTTCATTCCTATCTTTACGAATCGTTATATATCCTTTTATTATAAAGTTTAATTTTGGCTTCAGCCCTGTTTCTTGAATACAAATTATACGTGGTTTAGTTTTCATATTTTTAATATATCCCTTTAATTCATGTTCGGTTGCTATCAAACTTCTGGCATTCCACCGGACAATTAACAGGGTGTTGGAATGTGGTGACATGACTCCGTCACGTCTACTCTCCGTAGTACAGCTTGCACCCGGTACCAAGATAGTTCTTTCAACAACTTTGATGCTGCTTTGACAATTATTTTGATCTTCTCAGTCTTATTTTTACTTTCATTTTGTATCAAAGCTGAGTTGTGCTCTCTGGTTTATTTTGCAAATGAACCGACAGAACATGATCATGTACAAGACTCGCCTACCCACAATGCACTGCAGCCCAACGCTCCTGGTCGGATGTTTTTTTCGGGGTTCATGGAGAGATGCGGTAAAGAGTGGTAGCCAAGACACACGGTCACACACGGTCACACACGGTCACACACGGTCACACTCGGCAATTATTTTGACCTGGGGAGCAGATATAGAGGAAAAAATGTGTCTGGGGGGCCGGGATATCTGATTTTCAGGTACAAAAAACTTCACAATGACACAAAATAAACACAACAGTTAAACCTCACACTAAAAAACAAGACATTGACTTGTACGTTCAAAAGACAGAATAGAACAAGTCAAGACATGCAATGCCATCTACAAAATGTTATGTAAATGTTAGTCATTACACACGCGGCTATGGTTTTGATGTATTTGTTACAGACATGTTTACGTCAAGTAACATCACATGGTTCCATTTGCACCTTTCAACAAATCTGAAAAGGAATATTAAGAAGTAAAACTTATATTTAATCCTACCTCTTCTCCGAGCACACGGTGACTGTACATACGGGTCGAAAAATGTTGACCTAATTCAGCATTTCTCAAAGTGTGGGGAATAGAGACATGACAGGTGGGGCGCGAGGAAAGGGAGGAAATTTTTTATTTTTGATTTTTTTTTACTATGCTTTCATTTTCTATACACACTGTAAATCACTTTGTGATTCTGTCTGTGAAATCCGCCGTATAAATAAATGTAAATTACTTATTTTTCCTGTAGGCTTTAAATTTCTCGGCAGGAGCGAAAGTTTGACAGACATAGCAACAGTAACTTTTGCAGGCAGGGCTAAGAGGAACAAACTTTCGCGCGGATGGGTAGCAGGCTAATGTGCGGACCACAATTACACAAAATGGATACATTTGCAACTCGCACCTCAAAGGTCTGCGGAGAAACAAAAATATGACGGGTCTAATCAACCAAAAAGTCAACCTAAAAGAAAATATGGCGAAGGGTATCTTGCTCTTGGATTCACGGCAGCGGAGGTGGGGGCAGAGGAGAGACCCCTGTGTGTTCTTTGTCTAAAACGGCTAGCAGCAGACAGCCTGAGACCCAACAAAGTAAAGAGACAACTCGAGACCACACATGATGTCCAATAAATTGTTTTGTTGGGGCGATGGGGGTAGGTGGGCCTTGAGTCTAAAGTGGTGATGACAGAAAAAAAAAAAAGTTTGAGAAGCCCTGACCTAATTGTACGGATCTCACTTTAAACGGCAAACCGATCATTTAAATGTTTTCACTTTGAATATGAAACGAGGAGTAAAATGTACAATATTATCAATTATTTCACAAGGACATGTTTTAAGGATATTGTACAGTATAATTAAATCTAAAATGAATGTGATCACTTTCAGGATCATTTTATTTTTAGCCAGTAAACAACTGTTATGTACTTTTGAATCGGGTTTTCAAAAAAAAAAAAAGGGAGGGACAATCAAGGATCAACAATGGCACGACTTTCACTAACTTGCGTGAGGTCAAAAGACAAGAGATTTTAGACCAATGCTGCTTTGGATCTGTTCCTGCTAAACTAGTAAGTGACTTTCAATGCTCAAATCAGAATAATAATACAAATTTTAGCTACTGGAAATTTGTGTGGTAGCAATAAATACCCACCAGCGTGATACTTTGCAGTTCCACACTGACCAACCACGCAACAAACTCAAAAGAACTGTACAAGGAAAAAACAATGCAGTGACTTCAAACTGCAAATATAAGGTTTGAGTAAAATATGTAGGTTGGTGTGAATGTTGTCCGTCTATCTATGTTGACCCTGCAATGAGGGGGCGACTTGTCCAGGGTGTACACCTCCTTCCACCCGATTGTAGCTGAGATAGGCGCCAGCGACCCCCACGTCCCCAATAAGTGGTAGAAAACTGTGGAAAGTTCAGTAATACAGAATCATTGTGGCATTATCGTGTCAGTTGGACGCTATATGCGCTAGTCCTCATGGTAAATGTGGTTTTCCTTTTGGGAAAACGCCATCGCTTTGGTTCACTGGTGCGGCCAATATAAACCAAAACTGAAAATTCTTAAGTGGGGCTTTAAGTAGAGTTTATAAATCTTGTATCTGTGCCACATATAGCCTTATTTCAGTGTCAACAGTCTCCAGCTTACTTGCTACACATGTTTTGGCTCTGCCCATCCCTGTGCAGTTATTGGACCGACATTTTTAATACTTTGTCTGTTGTTGTAATTACCTACTAGGCCTTCTTTGCCTTTATTTGTTGTTGTATCTTTATGTTAGCAATTGGGACTTTTTGAATGAAATTGTCTGTGGCTCCATGTTAACGAAGTTGCCTGTACTATTTGACTGATGCATTTTATTGATTGATTTATTATTTTTCTTTCTTTTTCGTTTTGTCTCCTCAGAAAAAAAATTTGGTAACTTTGTTTGTTTTATAACTTGTGCCAGGATAGCAGTAATTGCACAAAGGCATTCTTCTTCTTTTAGTTTTCTGACAGCACGTAGGCGTTCGCATCAACTTTCGTCTTTTTAACAAATGGGTAAAGGGGGAATGATGTATGCCGTAAAACTAGTTGGCACATTTAATATTTAATAATAATGAATATTGTAAAATTCTATAATTTTTGTTATTTAAAGGGGAAAACCCGATTCAAAAGTACATAACAGTTGTTTACTGGCTAAAAATAAAATGATCCTGAAAGTGATCACATTTATTTTAGATTTAATTATACTGTACAATATCCTTAAAACATGTCCTTGTGAAATAATTTATAATATTGTACATTTTACTCCTCGTTTCATATTCAAAGTGAAAACATTTAAATGATCGGTTTGCCGTTTAAAGTGAGATCCGTACAATTAGGTCAGGGCTTCTCAAACTTTTTTTTTTTTCTGTCATCACCACTTTAGACTCAAGGCCCAGCTACCCCCATCGCCCCAACAAAACAATTTATTGGACATCATGTGTGATCTCGAGTTGTCTCTTTACTTTGTTGGGTCTCAGGCTGTCTGCTGCTAGCCGTTTTAGACAAAGAACACACAGGGGTCTCTCCTCTGCCCCCACCTCCGCTGCCGTGAATCCAAGAGCAAGATACCCTTCGCCATATTTTCTTTTAGGTTGACTTTTTGGTTGATTAGACCCGTCATATTTTTGTTTCTCCGCAGACCTTTGAGGTGCGAGTTGCAAATGTATCCATTTTGTGTAATTGTGGTCCGCACATTAGCCTGCTACCCATCCGCGCGAAAGTTTGTTCCTCTTAGCCCTGCCTGCAAAAGTTACTGTTGCTATGTCTGTCAAACTTTCGCTCCTGCCGAGAAATTTAAAGCCTACAGGAAAAATAAGTAATTTACATTTATTTATACGGCGGATTTCACAGACAGAATCACAAAGTGATTTACAGTGTGTATAGAAAATGAAAGCATAGTAAAAAAAAATCAAAAATAAAAAATTTCCTCCCTTTCCTCGCGCCCCACCTGTCATGTCTCTATTCCCCACACTTTGAGAAATGCTGAATTAGGTCAACATTTTTCGACCCGTATGTACAGTCACCGTGTGCTCGGAGAAGAGGTAGGATTAAATATAAGTTTTACTTCTTAATATTCCTTTTCAGATTTGTTGAAAGGTGCAAATGGAACCATGTGATGTTACTTGACGTAAACATGTCTGTAACAAATACATCAAAACCATAGCCGCGTGTGTAATGACTAACATTTACATAACATTTTGTAGATGGCATTGCATGTCTTGACTTGTTCTATTCTGTCTTTTGAACGTACAAGTCAATGTCTTGTTTTTTAGTGTGAGGTTTAACTGTTGTGTTTATTTTGTGTCATTGTGAAGTTTTTTGTACCTGAAAATCAGATATCCCGGCCCCCCAGACACATTTTTTCCTCTATATCTGCTCCCCAGGTCAAAATAATTGCCGAGTGTGACCGTGTGTGACCGTGTGTGACCGTGTGTGACCGTGTGTCTTGGCTACCACTCTTTACCGCATCTCTCCATGAACCCCGAAAAAAACATCCGACCAGGAGCGTTGGGCTGCAGTGCATTGTGGGTAGGCGAGTCTTGTACATGATCATGTTCTGTCGGTTCATTTGCAAAATAAACCAGAGAGCACAACTCAGCTTTGATACAAAATGAAAGTAAAAATAAGACTGAGAAGATCAAAATAATTGTCAAAGCAGCATCAAAGTTGTTGAAAGAACTATCTTGGTACCGGGTGCAAGCTGTACTACGGAGAGTAGACGTGACGGAGTCATGTCACCACATTCCAACACCCTGTTAATTGTCCGGTGGAATGCCAGAAGTTTGATAGCAACCGAACATGAATTAAAGGGATATATTAAAAATATGAAAACTAAACCACGTATAATTTGTATTCAAGAAACAGGGCTGAAGCCAAAATTAAACTTTATAATAAAAGGATATATAACGATTCGTAAAGATAGGAATGAAGGGTAAAGAGGATGATGTGCCACATTTATCAAAGAAGATGTAGTCACGGGTAAAGAAACAGCAGAACCTTTAGCAAAAACATTTGTTGAAGTGCACAGTAATGATAATTTGAGAAATGTGGAAAAACAAAAGAGAGAAAAAACAATGAGTTTAAATATTGGGGAAATGATGGAAGACAACGATAATAGCTTTACCAACACTATGGATATGACATTTTCTTTGAATGAAATGGTTCGAATTTTGAAAAAGGTTAAAAATACGTCACCGGGGAAAGACCTAGCGGGTTATCAAATGATCAAAAACTTAGGTGGCATCGTCAAAGAAGTGGTCTTGAAATGATATGACAGGATATATGAAGAAGGAGAATGACCGGCAGAGGGGAAAATTAGCGGTAACAATTCCAATATGCAAGTCAGGGTAAGACCCGGAAGAGGCAGGAAATAATAAATTTGGGGAAAAGTAATGGAAAAAAAAAAAAGATTAATGAAAGACTAGTATATTATTTAGAGTCAAAAGAAATAATCAAAAAACTAACAAAGTGGTAAATAATGTTCAAGACTGGGGAACGGCTTGAGGTTTAAGATTCTCTGTTGGAAAGACAAAAGTCATACATTTTACAAAGACAAAAGTACAAAACAAGCTCCAAATAAAAACTCTAAGGTGAAAATATAGAAGAGGTACAAGTATTTAAATATTTAGGAATATGGTTTGATAAAAATATGAACTAGTCAACCCACATCAGCAAAATAGATTTGATTAGATTAGATTAGATAGTACTTTATTTATTCCTTCAGGAGTGTTCCTTCCGGAAAATAAAAAAATAGGGGAAAAAGTAAAAAGGTGTTAAATATAATGAGGTCTTTGAGGGGTAATGATTGGGGGGCTGATAGGTTAACGTTGAAAACAATACATGTATGTATTTATAACTTTAATTCCATCTGTTATTGATTACGGATGCATTATTTACCAATCTGCTTCAAAAACATGACTTGGGAAAATAGACCGGATCCAGTCACAGGCTTTAAGGTTATGTTGTGGAGCTACTACATCAACCCTAGTGGCAGTATTACAAGTAAAAATGAACGAAAAACCTTTGGACAAGAGGAGAGATCAACTCTCAGCAGTTTATCGGGCAACTTTAAAAGGATCCAAGCAAGGATATCCGACTTGTCCAGTGCTACCAATCTGCCAAGAAAAAGAGAAAACAAAAAAGAATAGTTTTGGGTGGATTATAGGAGTCATATGTAATAAAGTTAAAATTGACAATATTAAAGTTAGTCCTACAGTACCAATGCCTGCAATACCACCGTGGATGTTTGATAACCCAAAAGAAAACATGCAATTACTAAAGAATAGAAATTTAAATAGTTACCGGATAGAAAAATGGATTGAGATATGATATATACGGATGCATCAAAAACTATATAAAAAAAAATAAAGGTAAGAGCTGTAGCAGTTATCCCACAAGGAAACATAGTATTAAATAAAATAATCAGTGATAAACTATCTGTTTTTACGGGGGAATTGGTAGCAATTTATATGGCAGTTAACTGGATAGAGGAAAACAAAGCAAGGAAAGTAGTTGTGTGCTCGCAGTCCAACAGTGCATTGATGAGCATAAAAAACATAGCATCAGAAACAAGACAAGATTTAGTTTATGAAATAGTTCAGGCAATCTATAGAATAAATAAAGCGGGAGGTGTGGTAACATTTCTTTGGGTTCCTTGGAAGATATTGTAGGATGGAATTCACAACACATAGGATATAAAGCATTATACACGTATTTAAAAAACATTGGGTTAAATAAAAGAATATAGAGTAGGGATCCATCTTGATCCACACTCCATTTCAACCAGAAGGTTGCTTGGCGGAAACAACCGCCCACCTCCGGAATCAGTCCCCGCCCATTCCCCTTAGGCGCGAAATTCATTTGAGCGAAAGACATTGGAATGAGAGGAGCTCTTTAAAGCTCCTGAGAATCTTAAAAAGCTTACAGAAAACGAGAAAAACTTACAGCGGGTGCCTGTCGGACATTCACCGTCGTTTTCGATGATTTCCCCTCGGAGCAAGGATTCGATGTCTGGAGTCTTTGGCGCAATCAAGCCTTCTCCTCTGCCTGGAACGGCCGTTGACGGACCCGCCAGCTTTAAGGGAGACCAGTGAGCAAGAGATGTAAGTAAATATATGTATATATGTATCGTATACCGCATGTTTTTTTTCTTGTAAAATGAGAATCATTTGACTCACCAGACTGCGATTGTGTTAAAACGATCGCGTTAGGATCTTACGGCAAATCCTCTATGAAACTAAATAATGAATACACATAATATTAAATAATTTGAAGGTTTAAACACACCTCGAAAATCATCTTCCAACTTTGTAAGACCGTTTAAGCAAAGTTCATCGTCTTTCACTTCGTCGTCATCGGCTGTTAAAAAAAAAAAGGTATTACATCGTCGTACAAGTGCAATGCTTTTAACGTTTAAATGCTTAAATGGAGTTAAACCAATGTCTAATAACATGGTAAAGCAGAGGTAATGGTGTGTGTGTGTGTGTGTGTGTGTGTGTGTGTGTGTGTGTGTGTGTGTGTATGTGTGTGTGTGTGTGTGTGTGTGCGTGCGTGTGTGTGTGTGTGCGTGCGTGTCCTGTTGATTCAAACGGTCATAAACATTTAAACTGTCAGATGGGAAGTCAGTAAAAACTGAACCCTCCTTTTGTCCCCCAAACTGACCTGTTGATTCAAACGACCGTAAAGACCAGTTGCTACGTGACACTGTGTTCTGCGATAGTTTTTTCCATCTGTTTAAATATGTTTTCGTGAGGTACGGAAGTTGTTTCAGTGCGTACGAGTGTGTGTGTGTGTGTGTGTGTGTGTGTGTGCGTGTGCGCGTGCGTGCGTGCGTGCGTGCGTGCGTGCGTGCGTGCGTGTGTGTGTGTGTGTGTGAAGTGTGTGTGTGTGTGCGTGTGTGTGCGTGTGTGCGTGTCCACCAAAAACTTCCCAATCCACGGTAGATAACGATGAAAATATCGAGAAAGGGCTTCCGTCTCTTCTTTCTTTTAGCTGAAAACTGAATACGATTTAGAAACACTCGACTTTTTTGCGGAGCGTCAATGTAAGTTTTATTATTTTTATAAATCGAAACAGGCGTTTCACTAATCATGACCGAATCGAACAAAGTCTTTACGCTAACGTATAAAGCTCCAAATAATGACTAAGCCTTACACCGCCCTTTTGTACCCCTCCTCTGCGTGTGTGTGTGTGTGTGTGTGTGTGTGTGTGTGTGTGTGTGTGTGTGTGTGTGTGTGTGTGTGAAGTGCGTGCGTGTCCACATCTCCACACGTAACATTCCCAGCCATCAATACATCGAAATCTGGAAGTTGTTTCAAACGATCGTAAACATTTAAACTATCAAATATATGGTCACATGCTGCTCAGATGACATTGCTTTCTTAAAAAAACTGAACCCTCCTCTGTTCCCTGTCAGGTCTTAACTCCACCCTCTTCCTGGTTTAACCACTCCCACCGCAGGTCTTAACTCTGCCCTCTTTCTGTTTAAAACTCCACCCTCTTCCTGGTTTAACCACTCCCACCGCAGGTCTTAACTCCACCCTCTTCCGGGTAAGCCACACACACTTGACCTTGACATTTGAACCTGACCTTTGACTTTGACCTTTGACTTTGACCTTTAACCTTGACCCCTCATAAATCATTAACCTTTGAACTTGACCCCTCATAAATCATTGACCTTTGACCTTGAGGGGTCATAAATCATTGTTTTATGGGGGGTCATAAATCACTTTTGACTAAAGGTAGGGACTTAACTTCTCTGTTGTGTGCCTCCTGATTCTTCCCATCAACAACACTGAAGATAACTGTTAAAATAATTGTTCTAGCTCCATCCTATCTTGCCGATTGTATTGTACCATATGTCCCGGCAAGAAATCTGAGTTCAAAAGACTCTGGAATGCCCTCCCGGTAACAGTTCGAGATGCTACCTCAGTAGAAGCATTTAAGTCTCACCTTAAAACTCATCTGTATACTCTAGCCTTTAAATAGACCTCCTTTTTAGACCAGTTGATCTGCAGCTTCTTTTTTCTCCTATGTCCCCCCCTCCCTTGTGGAGGGGGTCCGGTCCGCTGACCATGGATGAAGTACTGGCTGTCCAGAGTCGAGACCCAGGAAGGACCGCTCTTCGGGACCCAGGATGGACCGCTCGCCTGTATCGGTTGGGGACATCTCTACGCTGCTGATCCGCCTCCGCTTGGGATGGTTTCCTGTGGACGGGACTCTTGCTGCTGTCTTAGATCCGCTTCGAACTGAACTCTCGCGGCTGTGTTGGAGCCTCTATGGATTGAACTTTCACAGTATCACGTTAGACCCGCTCGACATCCATTGCTTTCGGTCCCCTAGACGGGGGCGGGGGGGGGGGGTTTGTTGCCCACTTCTGAGGTCCTCTCCAATGTTTCTCATAGTCAGCATTGTCACTGGAGTCCCACTGGATGTGAATTCTCCCTGCCCACTGGGTGTGAGTTTTCCTTGCCCTTTTGTGGGTTCTTCCGAGGATGTCGTAGTCGTAATGGTTTGGACAGTCCTTTGAGACATTTGTGATTTAGGGCTATATAAATAAACATTGATTGATGATTGTTTCTAAATCATCACAAAATCTTTGTTTTAGATTGAGTTCCCAGCGAGACGACCAATGGCTGTTTTTGGAACCTTTCAAGAGTAAGGCTCGTAAAACTCCAACATGTGAGGGGTAAGCAAGATGAAGGTGTTCCTGTTTCTTTCATGTATTAGAATCAAACAGAAAGATATTGTCTTTCCCAAGGACTGTGGAAGCGAGGAGGAGGCGGGACCCGAGTCCCCTCCAGGCGACTTAGTTTTTCAACTGTTTTACCAACGTCTCTTTGAACTCTTTTACAAACCTCGTCTTTGAACTGTTTTACGACCTTTTCTGTGAACTGTTTACGTCCTTGTCCTTGGTCATGTGGTCAGAGAAAGTCAAATAAAGGAGGACTTGTACAATCTTTCGCCAGAGCGTGGGTGACATTATAAGAGGTTACAGGTCGACACATTTTCTACTCAATCGAGCCAAATTGCTTCTTGTCTTGTTTAATAGATGTCATCAGTGGTTGAACTTGACAATGGCCATTTGCAATTCTAAAAACAGCTCATCCTCTCTGGTCCTGATGGCTTCATCTGGCCAAGACATTCAGCTCTCACTGGATCGGTTCACAGCCGAGTGTGAAGTGACTGTGATGGGAATCGGGTACAGGGTTCTCGCCAGGAAAAAGTTGGAGTTCCATCTCCGGGTTGAGGAGGAAATGTGGCCCTAAGTGGAGGAGTTCAAGTACATGCAACCTCAAGGACCCTGCTGGGAGTATAGTGTAGTGTATATTGTATTTTGTTATATATTATATGTTATATATTTTTTTAATCATGACAAATGAGGCAAGGCCTTACTTGGCTACCCTGACAGCGGGTCCCCGTTTTAGTTGAACACCCCTGAACTAGGAAGTCGCATGCTGACATCTAGATGGATTGTCGCACACACAAATAAAAAGCGCTACTATTTTTTGTTCAAGGTTCAAACTCTGCAGGCGTCAACGCTCAACTGACTTTCTGTCTAGCATTGCTAGTCTCGAGTAAGTAAGTACATTTTATTGACCGTATTTCCCGGACCATAGGGCGCACCGGATTAAAAGGCGCACTGCCAATTGGCGGGTTGATTCATGTTTATATTCTGGTCCGATGTCCATGGATGAAGTACTGACTGTCCAGAGTCGGGACCCAGAATGGACCGCTCGCCTGTGTATCGGTTGGGGACATCTCTACGCTGCTGATCCGACTCCGCTTGGGATGGTTTCTTGTGCACGGGACTCTCGCTGCTGTCTTGGATCTGCTTTGAACTGAACTCTCGCGGCTGTGTTGGATCCACTATGGATTGAACTTTCACAGTATCATGTTAGACCCGCTCGACATCCATTGCTTTCGGACCCCTAGGGAGGAGGGGTTGCCCACATTTGTGGTCTTCTTCAAGGTTCTCATAGTCATCATTGTCACTGACGTCCCACTGGGTGTGAGTTTTCCTTGCCCTTATGTGGGTTCTTCCAGGGATGTCGTAGTCGTAGTGGTTTGTGCAGTCCTTTGAGATATTAGTGATGTAGGGCTATATAAATCAACATTGATTGATTGATTGATTTTCATACAAAAGACGCACCGGATCATAGGGCGCATTAAAAGGGTCATATCATTATTATTTTTTTCTAAATGTAAAACACTTCCTTGTGGTCTACATAACACGTGATGGTGGTTCTTTGGTCAAAATGTTGCATGGATGATGTTTCACAGATCATCTTCAAGCCGCTTTCTAACAGTCGCTCCTCATCCGTGGCTCACTAGTGCAACAACAACGCCGGAAACGTGTCCCATGAAGCACTGTCCGACCGGATCTCTCTAATAACTAGATTTCCTTGGGTTGAGTAATGTAAACTCACTATACCGGTATGTTTTAGCGCTTTCATGGTGAGTTTCTTGACATAAATAGGTAAGAAATTTACACTACTTTATATTTGAAAAGGCAACAGCGGAGGAAGAATGCCCCATAACAAGAAGATAGAGAAAAAGAAGAAGCTAATTGTGGAGGGGGGCGTGGTTGGCGCGCCTCCTGCGGAAGGTGGTGTGTATGGCCCGGCTTGGAAGCCCAAGCTGACAGGTGAGTGGATTGCCCAACTGAGGCTGATTGTCTAATCACCTGTCTCCTTTATCAGCAGCGTCCGAGGCCATGAGGGGAGGAGGGAGAGCAGAAACACAAGCGAGCAGGAGGCCGCGAGCGAGACAACCCTGAACAGAAAATAAAAAAATATAAGACTTTTGAACCCTGGACTTCGGATCCCACAGATTCTGTTAGTCCACAGAGAACCCGCACACAGATACCTTTGCACTTATAATAGTTAGTGAATGCGCGTACATTTTCAGGAGTTATGCAGATCTCAAATACAGATCAGCAAGTACTGGAAGGTAAGAAAAGTTGGTTTTGCATAACACTGCGAAACTAAACGCCGGATAATATGTCTTACGTTATACACACACCATAATATTACTTGTATGTTGAGGAACAGTACAATGCATCAAGCGATGCGGCTTCATAGCTTACCAAAGTCCTACTAAAACATTTTGTTCGATTTTTTAGCACCGTGTGTAATATTCTGTATTTTCAATGGAACTGTGGAGAGGCGGAGTCGGCAGTCCGACAGCGAGGCAGGACACACAGCAGCCCAGCCCAAGATGGCGGCGAGGAGGCGTGGCCGGCAGTCTGACAGCGAGGCAGGGCACACCGTACCGAGCCTAAGAGGGCGGCGAGGAGGCTTGACCGGCAGTCCGAAAACGAGGCAGGGAACACCGTAGCCCAGCCCAAGATGGTTACGAGGAGGCGTGGCCGGCAGTCCGACGGCGAGGCAGGGAACACCGTAGCCCAGCCCAAGCTGATTGCGAGGAGGCCTCACTGGCAGTCAGACAGCGAGGCAGGGCATGCTGTAGCCCAGCCCGAGATGGTTGCGAGGAGGCGTGGCCGGCAGTCTGACAGCGAGGCAGGGAACACCGTAGCCCTGCCCAAGAGGGCGGCGAGGAGGCCTGACCGGCAGTCCAAAAACTAGGCAGGGAACACCATAGCCCAGCCCAAGATGGTTGCGAGGAGGCGTGGCCGGCAGTCCGACGGCGAGGCAGGGAACACCGTAGCCCAGCCCAAGATGGTTGCGAGGAAGCCTGACTGGCAGTCCGACAGCGAAGCAGGGCATGCTGTAGCCCAGCCCAAGATGGTTGCGAGGAGGCGTGGCCGGCAGTCTGACAGCGAGGCAGGGAACCCCGTAGCCCAGCCCAAGATGGTTGCGAGGAGGCGTGGCCGGCAGTCTGACAGCAAGGCAGGGAGCACCGTAGCCTTGCCCACGATGGTTGCGAGGAGGCCTGACCGGCAGTCCGACAGCAAGGCAGGGAACACCGTAGCCCAGCCCAAAATGGTTGCGAGGGGGCCTGACCGGCAGTCCGACAGCAAGGCAGGGAACACCGTAGCCCAGCCCAAGATGGTTGCGAGGAGGCGTGGCCGGCAGTCTGACAGCGAGGCAGGGACACCGTAGCTCAGCCCAAGACGGCGGCGTGGAGGCCTGACCGGCAGTCCGACAGCGAGGCAGGGAACACCGTGGCCCAGCCCAAGATGGTTGCGAGGAGGCGTGGCCGGCAGTCCGACAGCGAGGCAGGGAACACCGTAGCCCAGCTCAAGATGATTGCGAGGAGGCGTGGCCGGCAGTCTGACAGCGAGGCAGGGCACACCGTAGCCCAGCCCAAGATGGTTGCGAGGAGGCGTGGCCGGCAGTCCGACAGCGAGGCAGGGAACGCCGTAGCCCAGCTCAAGATGGTTGTGAGGAGGCGTGGCCGGCAGTCTGACAGCGAGGCAGGGCACACCGTAGCCCAGCCCAAGATGGTTGCGAGGAGGCCTGACCGGCAGTCCGACAGCGAGGCAGGGAAAACCGTAGCCCAGCCCAAGATGGTTGCGATGAGGCGTGGCCGGTAGTCCGACAGCGAGGCAGGGAAATCCATAGCCCAGCCCAAGATGGTTGCGAGGAGGCGTGGCCGGCAGTCCGACAGCGAGGCAGGGCACGCTGGACCCTGGCCTAAGATGGCGGCGAGGAGGCGCCACAATCAAGATCAGGTGCGTGGATGGAGCACCTGGGGACAATTGAGTAGTCCCCTCGCACTGTATTAAAGGGCGACAGCCGTGAACGTCAGGGAGAGAGGCGGAAAAACGAGAAGGAGATAGAAAGAAGCTGAAGCTGAGAGAGACTGAGAGTGCGACAGAGGCGACGACGCCCGAAGCAGAAAGGCAAGCGGAAGAGTCTTTATTGAAAAATAAAGAAGTCTAAACGTGCCTCTGCTATCTCCTTCTTTGACGGTCCTTGGAACCCGCACAACGGCTTGAGAAGACTGTCACAGGAACATATACAATTTTGGTGTTGTTTACTTGAGTGCAGTCTACAGTATCTCTTATGTGCGACTGCCATCTACGGGTCACACTTATCATTACACCATGTACCAAATAAAATTGTTTTGAGGTGTGTAAGCACAAGCAAAATTATTCCGTACATTACTGTCGAGTTTTGAGAAATCGAAGGCATTTTAAGTGCGCCTTAGAGTCCAATAAAAACATATTCATTTTGGTAATGTCTTCCTCTTTGATTCTAGAAGTCAACAGGATTAAAAATTGGTATTTGACAATCAGAAGCAACACAACCGGAGGCAACTGAGTTTGCCGTAGTGAACATAAAGACAGTGAGTCCAGTCAGCGTCCACGGTGCAGTCATGTCCACCCAGCCGGCGTCTACTGCAGACTGAGCATATCAGCATTTTTCATCATCGATTACACAGTTAGTCAGGAGGAACTACTGGACCTTTGGGATGGGCAAACACACACACACACACACACACACACACACACACACACACACACACACACACACACACACACCTTGTTCCTTTTGGAAGCATTTTTTAACCTTCCTCCTGAACGCTCAAGTGCCTAACATCACATGAGTGGTTCTCATTGTTCACGGTTCTTGTTACTACATAAAGCTATCAAGGGTAAATCAACAACATGGAAGAGATAGAGATAGACCTCCTGGCTGCTTCTATATTAAAGAAATACAGGTTGTATAACTAAAGGTATAACAAAAGTAGCTCTCCGTACAAAGTTTCCAAGAACCGAGAGCGAATATAAAGTTACAGGGTTCGTTCGAACAGGAAGACTGAGGAGTCGCTGTCTTGCGGCACCCCGTACAGAGGTAGAAGGGAGAAGTTTTATTATAATAATCAAATAAAAGCAGATATTAATATTACTTTCTAATATAAGAGATTTGGCCCACTGACATTGACAATAAAAAAATCTTGTTTTTCATAGGCAGTAGGTTAAATTGAGACGTGTAACCTTTTGAGGGATCACATTTTCCATCCATCCATCCAACCGTTTGGGTTCGCGGGGGGTGCTGGAACTCCCCGTGTACACCATGGACAAGTCGCCACTTCATCGCAGGGCCAGCACAGATAGACAGACAACATTCACACACTAGGGCCAATTTAGTGTTGCCAATCAACCTATCCCCAGGTGCATGTCTTTGGAGGTGGGAAGAAGCCGGAGTACCCGGAGGGAACCCACGCAGTCACGGGGAGAACATGCAAACTCCACACAGAAAGATCCCGAGTCCGGGATTGAACTCAGGACGAATCAAGACCTTCGTATTGTGAGGTATGTGCAGTAACCCCTGTTCCAGCGTGCTACCAAGATCACATTTTGTTCCGCTTAAACCATGGGTGTCAAACTCTGGCCCGCGGGCCGAATATGGCCCGCCGTGTAATTTAATTTGGCCCTTGAGGTAATATCCAATTAACATTAGAGCTGTTCCGCCGGTATTATACAGGGGCGGTGTCGCTGTAACACCGCACTCACCGCTAATACTCATACTTGCCAACCCTCCCGATTTTCCGGGAGACTCCCGAATTTCAGTGTCCCTCCCGAAAAACATTCTCCCGATTTCCACCCGGACAACAAAATTGGGGGTGTGCCTTAAAGGCACTGCCTTTAGCGCCCGCTACAACCTTTCGTCACGTCCGCTTTTCCTCCATATAAACGGCCCAGTCACAAAATATATGCGGCTTCTACACAGAGGTATGCGAATGCAATGCATACTTGGTCAACAGCCATACAGGTCGCACTGAGGGTGGCCGAATAAACAACTTTAACACTGTTACAAATATGCGCCACACTGTAAACCCACACCAAACAGCACATTTCAGGAGAACATCCGCACCGTAACACAACATAAACACAACAGAATGTATTTTACAGTCAAAAAGTTGTACACACTATACACGGAATCCCATTATTGTGCTAAAGCACACATCTCATTGTGCAAAATGTGAATGTTTAAGCCAGTGGTGTCGAACTCAAATACAGAGTGGGCCAAAATTTTAAACTGAAAAAAGACGCGGGCCAAGGTTGAAAAAATTAACATTTTAATAGGGACCCCAAAAAGTTTTGCATTGAATATTGAACAAGCAAGGCTTACATAACTTTATAGTGACATGCAAAATCGGGTTTCAAATAATAATAATAATAATAAAAAAATATCAATAATTATTGCTCAGTTTGCTACACTGATTTGCTTTAACACAATATGCAGCTATATGCAGCTTCTACACAGAGGTATGTGAATGCAACGCATACTTGGTCAACAGCCATACAGGTCGCACTGAGGGTGGCCGTATAAACCACTTTAACACTGTTACAAATATGCGCCACTCTGTGAACCCACACCAAACAACAAATTTCAGGAGAACATCCGCACCGTAACACAACATAAACACAACAGAATGTATATTATGTATTTTACAGTCAAAAAGTTGTACACGCTATACACGGAATCCCATTATTGTGCTAAAGCACACATCTCATTGTGCAAAATGTAATTGTTTAAGCCAGTGGTATCAAACTCAAATACAGAGTGGGCCAAAATTTTAAACTGAACAAAGACGCGGGCCAAGGTTGAAACAATTAACATTTTAATAGGGACCCCGAAAAGTTTTGCATTGAATATTGAACAAGCAAGGCTTACATAACTTTATAGTGACATGCAAAATCGGGTTTCAAATAATAATAATAATAATAATAATAAAAAAATATCAATAATTATTGCTCAGTTTGCTACACTGATTTGCTTTAACACAATATGCAGCTATATGCAGCTTCTACACAGAGGTATGTGAATGCAACGCATACTTGGTCAACAGCCATACAGGTCGCACTGAGGGTGGCCGTATAAACCACTTTAACACTGTTACAAATATGCGCCACACTGTGAACCCACACCAAACAACAAATTTCAGGAGAACATCCGCACCGTAACACAACATAAACACAACAGAATGTATATTATGTATTTTACAGTCAAAAAGTTGTACACACTATACACGGAATCCCATTATTGTGCTAAAGCACACATCTCATTGTGCAAAATGTAAATGTTTAAGCCAGTGGTATCGAACTCAAATACAGAGTGGGCCAAAATTTTAAACTGAACAAAGACGCGGGCCAAGGTTGAAACAATTAACATTTTAATAGGGACCCCGAAAAGTTTTGCATTGAATATTGAACAAGCAAGGCCTACATAACTTTATAGTGACATGCAAAATCGGGTTTCAAATAATAATAATAATAATAATAAAAAAATATCAATAATTATTGCTCAGTTTGCTACACTGATTTGCTTTAACACAATATGCAGCTACTACACAGAGGTATGTGAATGCAACGCATACTTGGTCAACAGCCATACAGGTCGCACTGAGGGTGGCCGTATAAACCACTTTAACACTGTTACAAATATGCGCCACACTGTGAACCCACACCAAACAACAAATTTCAGGAGAACATCCGCACCGTAACACAACATAAACACAACAGAATGTATATTATGTATTTTACAGTCAAAAAGTTGTACACACTATACACGGAATCCCATTATTGTGCTAAAGCACACATCTCATTGTGCAAAATGTAAATGTTTAAGCCAGTGGTATCGAACTCAAATACAGAGTGGGCCAAAATTTTAAACTGAACAAAGACGCGGGCCAAGGTTGAAACAATTAACATTTTAATAGGGACCCCGAAAAGTTTTGCATTGAATATTGAACAAGCAAGGCTTACATAACTTTATAGTGACATGCAAAATCGGGTTTCAAATAATAATAATAATAATAATAATAATAAAAAAATATCAATAATTATTGCTCAGTTTGCTACACTGATTTGCTTTAACACTATATGCAGCTATATGCAGCTTCTACACAGAGGTATGTGAATGCAACGCATACTTGGTCAACAGCCATACAGGTCGCACTGATGGTGGCCGTATAAACAACTTTAACACTGTTACAAATATGCGCCACACTGTGAACCCACACCAAACAACAAATTTCAGGAGAACATCCGCACCGTAACACAACATAAACACAACAGTACAAATACCCAGAACCCCTTGCTGCAATAACTCTACCAGGATGCTACAATACAAACCCCCGGTTACCAACCCCCCCCCCCCCCCCTCATTTTCAAATTGATTAGCCTGTGGAAAAAGTTAGTCTTGATATTTACCTCAGAAGGCTGCAAATAGCAAAGAGGCATTCAATTTTTTATCAAACATGTATTTAATATGCCATTAATGTTTTTTCGTTTGTTTTTTGAAAGTTGATTTTGCACTATCAAGTTATATATGCATTGCTTGTTCCATTTTCAGTGTTAAAGCATATCAGTGTAGCAAACTGAGCAATAATTGTTGTTATTTTTTTATTATTATTATTATTTGAAACCCGATTTTGCATGTCACTATAAAGTTATGTAAGCCTTGCTTGTTCAATATTCAATGCAAAACTTTTTGGGGTTCCCTATTAAAATGTTAATTTTTTCAACCTTGGCCCCGCGTCTTAAAATTTTGGCCCACTCTGTATTTGGGTTCGACACCACTGGCTTAAACATTCACATTTTGCACAATGAGATGTGTGCTTCAGCACAACAATTGGATTCTGTGTATAGTGTGTACAACTTTTTGACTGTAAAATACATAATTGCAGAGTTTATCAGCATGTTTACCCAACCAGTTTACATGTGCTTTGTGGACTTGGAGAAGGCATTGGACCGTGTTGGGAGTGCTCAGAGACTATGGGGTAATGGACTGTCTGATTGTGGCAGTCCGCTCCCTGTATGATCAGTGTCAGAACTTGGTCCGCATCGCCGCCAGTAAGTCGGACCCGTTTCCAGTGAGGGTTGGACTCCGCCAAGGCTGCCCTTTGTCACCGATTCTGTTCATAACTTTTATGGACAGAATTTCTAGGCGAAGTCAGGGCGTTGATGGGATCCGGTTTGGTGGCTGCAGGTTTAGGTCTCGGCTTTTTGCAAATGATGTGGTCCTGATGGCTTCATCTGGCCAGGATCTTCAGCTCTCACTGGATCGGTTCGCAGCCGAGTGTGACGAGAATCAGCACCTCCAAGTCTCTCGCCCAGGAAAGGGTGGAGTGCTATCTCCAAGTTGTTTAATGAAATTAAACAATGGATGTCCGCTAATTTTTTGCAACTTAACGCCAAAAAAACAGAAATGCTGATTATCGGTCCTGCTAGACACCGACCTCTATTTAATAATACAACTTTAACATTTGACAACCAAATAATAAAACAAGGTGACTCGGTAGAAATCTGGGTATTATCTTCGACCCAACTCTCTCCTTTGAGTCACACATTAAAAGCGTTACTAAAACGGCCTTCTTTCATCTCCGTAATATCGATAAAATTCGCTCCATTTTGTCCACTAAAGACGGCGAGATCATTACCCATGCATTTGTTACGTCTCGTCTCGATTACTGTAACGTACTATTTTCGGGTCCCCCCATGTCTAGCATTAAAAGATTACAGTTGGTACAAAATGCGGCTGCTAGACTTTTGACATGAACAAGAAAGTTTGATCATATTACGCCTGTACTGGCTCACCTGCACTGGCTTCCTGTGCACTTAAGATGTGATTTTAAGGTTTTACTACTTACGTATAAAATACTACACGGTGTAGCTCCATCCTATCTTGCCGATTGTATTGTACCATATGTCCCGGCAAGAAATCTGCGTTCAAAAGACTCCAGCTTATTAGTGATTCCTAGAGCCCCAAAAAAGTCTGCGGGCTATAGAGCGTTTTCCGTTCGGGCTTCAGTACTCTGGAATGCCCTCCCGGTAACAGTTCGAGATGCTACTTCAGTAGAAGCATTTAAGTCTCACCTTAAAAATCATCTGTATACTCTAGCCTTTAAATAGACCTCCTTTTTAGACCAGTTGATCTGCCGCTTCTTTTCTTTTTCCCCTATGTCCCCCCCTCCCATGGATGAAGTACTGGCTGTCCAGAGTCGAGACCCAGGATGGACCGCTCGTCGGGACCCAGGATGGACCGCTCGCCTGTGTATCGGTTGGGGACATCTCTACGCTGCTGATCCGCCTCCGCTTGGGATGGTTTCCTGTGGACGGGACTCTCGCTGCTGTCTTGGATCCGCTTTGAACTGAACTCTCGCGGCTGTGTTGGATCACATACTGATTGAACTTTCACAGTATCATGTTAGACCCGCTGGACATCCATTGCTTTCGGTCCCCTAGAGGGGAGGGGGGGTTGCCCACATCTGAGGTCCTCTCCAAGGTTTCTCATAGTCAGCATTGTCACTGGCGTCCCACTGGATGTGAATTCTCCCTGCCCACTGGGTGTGAGCTTTCCTTGCCCTTTTGTGGGTTCTTCAGAGGATGTCGTAATGATTTGTGCAGTCCTTTGGGACATTTGTGATTTGGGGCTATATAAATAAACATTGATTGATTGATTGAGAAGATCTTGCCCCAAGTGGAGGAGTTCAAGAACCTTGGAGTCTTGTTCACGAGTGAAGGTGTCAGGATGGGGTGGTCGCAGCTTACTGCGGGGTCGTTCTCCCAGGAAGGCAGACGGACTACTCCGGACATGGCGTTTTGGTAAAAACACGATTTAATTTTAACTACAAAAAGTTACAAACAAAAAGCGGTCATAGTGGAGGCACAACTTGGGCTAAGGAACAAAACTAACGCATAAACAGACTATGAGCATAAATCAAACGAAACTTACTTGGCATGGCATGAAGCAGGAAACTATGGCAAGGCAGGAATAAAGTCAGCACAGAGCAAGACAAGATCACAATGACGCCAGGCCGACCAACAGAAGAAGACACGCTTAAGTAACAGGGACATGATTACACAGGTGCGTGTGTCCAAATGAGCAACAGGTGAAACCAATGGGTATCCATGGAAACAAAACAAGGGAGTGAAAAAAAAAGGAACTTAAAGAGTCCAAAGGTCAAACAGCACCTGGTATTCCTAGGCAGTCTCCCATCCAAGTACTAATCAGGCCAGACACTACTTAGCTTCGTGAACTAACGAGATCGGGGATGCTCAGGTTAGTATGGCCGTACACCATCATGATCAGACATGACAGAAAACAAAACATAATCTACAGGCATGACAGAAGGAAGAGTGGGTCGTGAGATCGACAGACGGATCGGTGCGGCGTCTTCAGTAATGCGGACGCTGTATCGATCCGTTGTGGTGAAGAAGAAGCTGAGCCGGAAGGCAAAGCTCTCAATTTACTGGTCGATCTACGTTCCCATCCTCACCTATAGTCATGAGCTTTGGGTCATGACCGAAAGGACACGATCACGGCCGAAATGAGTTTTCTCTACCGGGTGGCGGGGCTCTTCCTTAAAGATAGGGTGAGAAGCTCTGCCATCTGAGGGTAAAGCCCCTGCTCATCCTCATCGAGAGGAGCCAGATGAGGTGGTTTGGGCATCTGCTCGAAGGGGTTTAGGGCATGTCCGACTGGAAACCCAGGACACGTTGGGAAGACTATGTCTCCCCGGCTGGCCTGGGAACGCCTCGGGATCCCCCAGGAGGAGCTGGACGGAGTGGCTGGGGAGAGGAAAGTCCAGGCTTCTCTGCTTAGGCTGCTTCCCCCACGACCCAACCTCGGATAAGCGGAGGAAAATAGATGGAAGGATGAATAATTAAACACATGTTCATATTTTTCTATGTATCATGTTATGATTATATATTCGTGTTTGGAAAGCTTGCTAGCCGGTCTGCTTGCCATTATGTTGCCAAAATTATGTTTGCAGGATTATTTTACATGATGAATCTCCAGTTTGTACATAATCAGCCTGTTTTATGTTTTTAATGCAAGTGTGACATTGTTATTCTTGCAGCAAAGAGAAACCATAGTAGTAGTACAAAGCCTAGTGTATTACCCTGTCTCGCCACACTGTGAAAAGTGGGGGCAGCAGTGAGCCAGCGGTATGTTGTTACTCTGTTTCATCAGCAAGGAAGCCAACGTTTACTTTTGTTGATGGACGGAAGAACGTTGACTTAATGCTCGGCTGAATGAATGCCTGAATGTGTCTGCCAAAACGAAGAATTGTTGTATATCCAAGACCAAATATGTCTCCAAACTGGACTGTCAGACAAAACAGAAGTAAGTTTTCATGAGGATGGATAGTTCTGCGACACATACAAATATCGGAAAAAGTATGTTTGTTTTGTTTATTCTAACAAAGCGTATAAACGATGCAGAGAGGTAAATAAAAAAAGAAAATGTTAATCAGTAAAAATACGCAATCAAAGCGTATGACTTCAAGTAAAATAACTCCAAAGGCAAAATACCTCAAATTCAAATAAGCAGAGTTAAAGGCAGCTTGGGCATCCTTTTCTAATTTGTGCAGGATGGGACTAATAACACTCCTCCTGGTACACACCCTTATCTTCAGGGGCCGTTTTTCCATAATAATTAGACCATTCATCACCCTAATCAGAACATATACTTATTTTAGAGCAAGGTTACAAGTCTTTCTTACTCCCTTCCACAGTATATCAAAGTGTGTCAACATTTCTTGCAGATTGTCGAGGGAGGTGTGGCCAGCGCTGCCTGCGGGAGCGGAGGTCACCGCCTCTGTCCATGGTGCTGAGGACACCGCACCAGCAGTGCCGACGGCGAGACACAGCTGAACAGGCGATTAGATCTCCCAGGTGGTACGAGTTATCTATTCACCTGTTGTCTTTAACAGGAGCGGCCGGGAACAGGAGAGGAGGAGGATTTGGAGTGACAGAAAAGTCACGACCTGCTGAAAAACATTGGAGTAAATTGATGAACATTAAAATGCTAGCTCCTGTGTCATGTGTGACAGTGGATCTGCTAAGAAGCGACTTCCACTAAGACATTTTGATCATTTAGAATATGTCTATAACTGCTAATCAACGAACAATAGAGTGCACTGGCCACGCCCACTAAATTTCAAAGAAAAAAACGTTTTCCATATATTAGCCGCAAATATGTACGTTGTAAAATGAGTTATTTACACAAAGATCGGGAGACAGAGGAGGAAACCACGGCAACCCGACCACGAGCACGACAACAGAGAACGGCAAGATGAGTCCCCGCCACAGACGCAGCAGGCGAGCACCAGGAAGCGGGACCGGCGCACTAGAAATGGGCGTGACCGACTGTCCCGAAGAAAGGTTGTGCTGCACCTTTCGGTGCTCGCCTACTGCGGATGTCGCGGGGACTCATCTTGCCGTTCTCCGTTGTCGCGCTTTTGGTCGGGTTGCCATGGTTTCTTCCTCTGTCTCCCGATCGTGCCCCCTTCGCCTCTCTTAAAGTCTAGGAGCAGATGCGCAGATTGTAAGCAGGTGTGTGTCCTACGCACC
This sequence comes from Nerophis ophidion, assembly GCF_033978795.1. Lineage (NCBI taxonomy): Eukaryota > Metazoa > Chordata > Actinopteri > Syngnathiformes > Syngnathidae > Nerophis > Nerophis ophidion. The sequence goes on along the minus strand of NC_084629.1, from coordinate 34,398,244 downwards.
TGACTCCGATTGCCGTCCTGACGCTCCCCGTGCATCACGCCTCTCCTCGCCACCGCACGCCTCGCCTCCTGGCCTCCATTCTGGTCCGGAACGCCTCTGTCCGCTCGCTGTCGGCCCGCCGGCTGCTTCTCTCCAGAGTCCTCTTTATTCAATTTATATCTCATGACACACTATCTGAATGTAATATGGCTTTTAAGTTTTTGCGGCTCCAGACAGATTTGTTTTTGTATTTTTGGTCCAATATGGCTCTTTCAACATTTTGGGTTGCCGACCCCTGGCCAGAGGTGGGTAGAATAGCCAGAAATTGTACTCAAATAAGAGTACAGTTACTTTAGAGATTTATTACTCAAGTAAAAGTAAGGAGTACTCACCCAAATATTTACTTGAGTAAAAGTAAAAAGTATGTTGTGGAAAAACTACTCAAGTACTGAGTAACTGATGAGTAACCTGATTACGGCAACAAATAATGCACAAAAACATAAAAATAGCAATGAGCAAATTCAGAGCCAGTAATATCTCTTAAGCAACTAAAACAATAATATATATTAAATAATAGTACATTAAAATAAAATTTAAAAAATGGCACATAAAGCCACAATAACTTAACAGCACCATAGCCTCAATAGGCATTCATTGATTTGATTGATTGATTGATTGATTGATTGATTAGTAGTAGATTGCACAGTACAGTACATATTTCGTACAATTGACCACTAAATGGTAACACCCCAATAAGTTTTTCAACGTTCATCAATTACTTAGTAAATGACCAAGTCAAGGTGATCTACCTCATATATACGTATACATACACACACAAATCATTTATACACACACATATCATATATATATGTATATATATATATATATATATATATATATATATATATATATATATATATATGTATAAATATAAATTATATACTGTATATATAAATGTATGTATATATATATATATATATGTATATAATATATATATACATATATATATGTATATATATATATATATATATATATATATATATATATATATATATATATATATATATATATATATATATATGTATATATATATACACATATATATATGTATATATATATTATATACATATATATATATATACATACATTTATATATACAGTATATAATTTATATTTATTTATTTTGCTGTTTTTGTTCACTTGTTGAAGGTGTTTTAATGAATATACATGCATGTTTAACACATAGATTCCTATCTTTCATGAAGACAAGAATATAAGTTGGTGTATTACCTGATTCTGATGACTTGCATTGATTGGAATCAGACGTCCACGCTTTCAAATGGAGGAGATAAAAAGTTCCTCTTTTCTGTCTAATACTACATGGAAGTCGTTGGTTTTTGGCATCTTATTTGTCCAGCTTCCATATGAGTTTTTATACACTTTACAAGAAATACATTGGCGGCAAACTCCGTAGCTTGCTAGCTTGTTTGTGCTGGCTTTCGGAGACTCTTATTTTGTTAGCGCAGGTGCGATGGAGCGGCACTTTTATTGTGAAGACAGGAACTATGCGATCAGTCTTTAGGCTTTTGACAGGAAGTACGGTTGAATGAAAAGTGTCTTTTTTCCTTTACACTTTTGATTGATTGATTGAAACTTGTATTAGTGGGTTGCACAGTACAGTATATAATCCGTACAATTGACCACTAAACGGTAACACCCCAATAAGTTTTTTAACTTGTTTAAGTCGGGTCAAGTGACCGCCTGGCTCTGTTTGATTGGTCCAACATCACCAGTGACTGCATGTGATTGGTGAAACGCAGGCATGCGTGGATTCTACTTTGAAGCTCTGTCCTTAACCAAAACAAACATTAATAGATCGATAAAAAAAGTAGCGAGTAGCGAGCTGAATGTAGATAAATGGAACGGAGTAAAAGTAGCGTTTCTTCTCTATAAATATACTCAAGTAAAAGTAAAAGTATGTTGCATAAAAACTACTCGTGGAAGTACAATTTTTCCCAAAAGTTACTCAAGTAAATGTAACGGAGTAAATGTAGGGCGTTACTACCCACCTCTGCCCCTGGCCTATATAATAATGATAATAAATTGCAGAATTTTGTTGTAGAAAAACATATGTGATTAAATCCCTTCGTATTTAATGACTAAATGACACATAAGCCTCGGATAATCCAGTGAGACGGGTTGTTGTCCCTAGAACCGTCCTTCCATCCATTCATTGATTTTCAATGAATCCGTTTTATTTTTCAGTCTCCAAAACATTTTTTCCAATTCTCCTGATATGAGAATGTTTGCTCAAGTACACATAATTAATATGAATGAAGTTTCACTCTTACAAGATTCGACAAGCTGGCAAGAGTGTGAAAATCGTAAATGCTAATCACACCGATCTGCCGTTTAAATAAATGAACAGCTGGACACATAGTCGGTAGTATCTCCGTGTTCTGAAGTCAGAAAAAAATACTTGAAGGAACCCTTGAAGTCTATGGGCATCACTGCATCAAAGTTAATTGTTCAGCTAAGTACGGTTGATGGGAGCTGCTCTTTCATCAGTGAGGTCGGTAAGATCTCAAGACGTCGTCCTTCAAGCGGCTCTGACTTACTAACGCCGCGCCGGGAAATGGACAATCGGTCTCATGGCGCACGGACGGACACCTCAGACAAAGCAATTGGTCCTACAAGTACCAAGGAAGCGCGTATTAATGAAACACCAGCGGGAGCTGAGTTAATAGGAGATTGTAGACCCGATAGCTCCGGCGCTCGTGCCTTTCCATTCATTACCACGTCCTCCGGTATCCGTGCAGGCTGGACCAAAGCATCTTCTGGGCCACCGGGGATTGGGCCGGACTCCTCATTTACCTCTCTGATCACCATCCGCCTCTCTGGGGGGTGCCATTGTGTTCTGGGCCTCTTCATTAAGATAGGCCTTAATGGGCTTTTTGCAGGCCTCTGTCTGCATAGAGTGATAGAAACCGCAAGATATGAAAGGGCAGGGGAGCTTGATGAAAGTGTTCCTTTTCTTCTTTTACTTGCAGCTGGAGAAAAGGGAAGTCTCTGTCAACTGAAGAAAGGACTCCCTTTCAACATTCTGTCCTAGAGACTCACAGAAACGAAAAGCTTAGATGGACTCTGTTCAGGGCTCTCTAAATCTGAGCTCGAATGACTAACAGATTTAAAATATTCACCCAACATATAATGAACATTTCGATTTACAAACCCCTCAACAATTCAAATATTTGGGTTTACAAACCGTGTCTTAGTGTACGCTTCATCCACCTATTTTGTGCTCGGTTCAATAAAGCATCACGGAGTGCTTTCAAAAACCTAATCTCAAATATCAGGTGGTGTCTGAATCTACATACTTGCTGCCAACAATGTAAATAGCTCAGATTAATGACCCTTAAATGTACGTTGAATAAATAGCACAACGATTAGTTATAAGACACAACCCAAACAACCTTCCCTAGTCATAGTGCAAAAAAAAAAAAAGAAGTTTCGCCAGAGCTTTGAATAATTTAGATGCTCACTGTTTCCATTTGGATCCTTGAATGGTTTATTTGATTAAAACCCTTTCATTTATTTAATTTAAAACCAAAATGGAGACATTAACATTTGATTTTGGGCCGCAGAAAGCCCTAAGTCTAAAGTCTCACATTCTGCAACACAGTACAGAAGACATGAGAAAACAGATCACAATACAGAAAATTATTGACAATAACTAAAAAAGGAAAGCTTTTTGAAGACATATCTTATAGCTTGGTTATGGACCCTTGAATGTACAGTCCACACAACCTTCCTTAGTCATGGGGACTCCACAACTTTGATCAATTGAGATGCTCACTGTTTCCATTTTCAATAACCAGTGCCAATCGGACTCTTTTAATGGCTTCATTTGATTAAAACACTTTTACTGTATGGAATTGAATACCAGAATGGGGACATAAACATTTCATTTTAGGCAAGAAAAAACCCAGAGATGTACTTTTGTCAACATAATTTGCAATGTCCAAAATCCCACATTCTGCCACACAGTACAGAACATATGAGACAACAGATCACAGTACACAAAAATATTGACAATAAACTATAAAGGAAAGCATTTTGAAGAAATAACTCAGAACTTGGTTATGGGCCCTTGAATGTACTTTCAAGCAATAGCACAACAATTGAAAATCCAAACAACCTTCACTATTATAGGTGCAAAAAAAAATAAAAAATAAAAATTCCCCATAGCTTTGTTCAATTTAGATGCTCAGTGTTTCCATTTTTAATAACCAGTGCCATTTGGACTCTTGAACGGTTTAATTTGATTAAAACCCTTTTAATGTATGGAATTTAATACCAAAATGGGGATACCGACATTTGATTTTGGGCCACAGAAAACCCAGAGTTGTACTGTTGTCAGCACAATCTAAAATCTCACATTCTGTCACACAGTACAGAAGATATGAGACAACAGATCACAGAGGAATATTGACAATAAACTATAAAAGGAAAGCTTTTTGAAGACATAATTCAATGAGTCTTCAATGCACTTAAAATCTATACCACAACAATTGATTATAAAACGCAATCCAGACAACCTTCCTAGACACGGTGCAAAAAAAAAAAAGTTCCGTCATCAATTTTCCATTTTCAATAACCACTGCAATTTGGAGCCTTGAGTGTTTTAATTTATTTAAAACCCTTTTAATTTGTACAATTAAAAAACAAAATGCGGACATAAACATTTGATTTTGGGTCACAGAAAAACCCAGAGTCGTAATGTTGTCAACATTAATTATAATGTCTAAAGTCTCATATTCTGCCACACATTACAGAACATATGAGACAACAGATCACACTACAGAAGAATATTGACAATAAACTATAAAAGGTAAGATTTTTGAGGACATAACTCAATGAGCTTTGAATGTACTTTAAATCAATAGCACAACAATTAATTATAAAACACAATCCAAAAGACCTTCCCTAGTCATGGTCCAAAAAAAAAAAGTTTTGTCATCAATTTAGATGCTCACTGTTTCCATTTTCAATAATCTGCCATTTGGAATCTCGTTTTGTTTCATTTGATTAAAACCATTTTAATTAATTGCATTAAAAAACAAAATGGGGACATAAACATTTAATTTTGGGCCACAGAAAACCCAGAGTGATACTTTTGTCAACATGAATTAAAATGTCTAAAGTCTCACATTCTGCCACACAGTACAGAAGACATGAGACAACAGATCAGAGTACAGAAAAATACTGACAATAAACTATAAAAGGAAAGCTTTTTGAAGACATAACTCATTCCTCGGTCATGGACCCTTGAATGTACTTTAAATCAACAGCACAATTACTTACACGACATAATCCAAACAACCTTTCCGAGTCATGTTGCAAAACATTTTTTCCCCAATATCTTTGATCAGAGTTTATGCTCACTGTTTAATTTTTCAATAACCAGTGCCATTTGGAGCCTTAAATGGTTTATTTGATTAAAACCCTTCTAATGTATTGAATTAAAAAACAAAAATGGGGACATAAACATTTGATTTTGGGCCACAGAAAACCCAGAGTTGTACTGTTGTCAACATAAATTCCAATGTCTAAACTCTCACATTCTGCCACACAATACAGAATTTATGAAACAACAGATCACTGTACAGAAGAATATTGACAGTGAATGAAAGGAAACTTAATGAAGAAATAACTCATAACTCGGTCAATGACCCTTGAATGTACTTTAAATAAATTGCACACTAAATATAAGACACAATCCTTATAAGACACAATCCAAACAACCTTTCCTAGTCATGTTGCAATTTTTAATTTTTTGTTTGTCATATTTTTGATCAGTTTAGATGCTCACTGTTTAAATGCTCAATAACCAGTGCCATTTGGAGTCTTGAATGGTTTCATTTTATTAAAACCCTTTTAATTTATGGAATTTAATACCAAAATGGGAACATAAACATTTCATTTTGGGCCACAGAAAGCCCAGAGTCGTACAGTTGTCAAGCCACACAGTTCACAACATATGAGACAACAAAACACAGTACAGAAGAATGTAGTTTAAATCATTAGCAAAACAAATATTTATAAAACACAATCTAAACAACCTTCCCTAGTCATGGTGCAGCAATAAAATCGTCATCAATTTAGAGGCTCACTGTTTACATTTTCAAGAACCAGTGCCATTTGGATTCTTCAATGGTTTCATTTGAGTAAAACCCTTTTAATTTGATGAATTAAAAAACAAAATGGGGACATAAACATTTGATTTGGGGCCACAGAAAACCCAGAGTCGTACTATTGTCAACATGAATTGCAATTTATAAAGTCTAAAATTCTGGCATACAGTACAGAACACATTAGACAACATATCACACTACAGAAAGATATTAACAATTAACTATAAAAGGAAAAATATTTGAACACATAACCCATAAGTCTGCCATGGACCTATTAAATGGTTTTCAAAATAACAGCACAACAATTTCTTATAAGACACAATCCAAACAACCTTCCCTAGTCATGGTGCAAAGAAAACAATGATTTCCAATATCTTTCATCAGTTTAGTTGCCCACTGTTTAAATTTTCAATAACCAGTGCTATTTGGAGCCCAAAATTCTTTAATTTGATTAAAATCCTTTCCATTTACTGAAATAAAAAACAAAATGGGGACATACACATTTGATTTTGGGCCACAGGAAGCTAAGGGTTGAACAAAAAATGCAATGTCTAAAATTTCAATTGGGCAACACAATACAGAACATATGAGACAACATATCACAGTGCAGAAAAATATTGACAATTAACTGTAAAAGGAAAGCTTTTTGAAGACATAACTCAATGAGCGTTAAATGTACTATATAACAGTAGCACAAAAACTAATTATAAAACACAATCCAAACAACCTTACCTAGTCATGGTGCATAAAAAATGTTAAGTCATCAATTTAGATGCTCACTGTTTCCATTTTCAAAAAACAGTGCAATTTTGAATCTTGCACGGTTTCATTTGATTTTGGTTGACAGAAAACCCAGAATCGTACTGTTGTCAACACAAATTACAATGTCCAAAGTCTCACATTCTGCCACACAGTACACACATGAGACAACAGATCACAGTACAGAAAAATAATGAAAATAAACTATAAAAGGAAAGCATTTTTAAGACATATCTCATAACTCGGTTATGAACCCTTAAATATATATCTTAATTCAATAGCACAACAGACACTTATAAGACACAATCCAAACAACCTTCCCTAGTCATGGTGCAAACAAAAACAAAATAGTTTTCCCATATCTTTGATCAGTTTTGATGCTCACTGTTTAAATTTTCAAAAACCAGTGCCATTTGGAGCCTTGAATGGTTTAATTTGATTAAAACCCTTATAATGTATTGAATTAAAAAACAAAATGGGGACATAAACATTCAATTTTGGGCCATTGAAAGCCCAGAATTGTACAGTTTTTAACATAAATTGCAAAGACTAAAATCTTACGTTCGGCCATATAATACTAAACATATGAGACAACAGATTACAGTACAGAAAAATATTGACAATAACTTATAAAAGTAAAGCTTAATCAAGATATAACTCATAACTCAGTCAATGACGAATGAATATACTTAAAATCAATTGCAAATTGAATATAAGACACAATTCTTATTAGAGAAAACCCAAACAACGTTTCCTAGTCATGATGCAAAAAAATTAATGTTTTGCCATATCTTTGAGCAGTTTAGATGCTCACTGTTTAAATGTTCAATAACCAGTACCATTTGGAGTCTTGAAAGGTTTAATTTGATTAAAACCCTTCTATTTTATGGAATTTAATACCAAAATGGGAACCTAAACATTTAATTTTGGGCCACAGTAATGCCAGAGTCTTACCGTTGTCAAGATGAATAGCATTGTCTAAAATCTCACATTCTGCCAGAACATATGAGACAGTAGATCACAGTACAGAATAATATTGACAATAAACTAATAAAGGAACACTTTTTGAAGACATAACACAATATGTACTTTAAATCAATAGCACAACAAATAATTATAAAACACAAACCAAACAACCGTCCCAAGTCATGGTGCAAAAAAAAGTTGTGTCATCAATTTCAATGCTCAATGTTAACATTTTCAAAAATCAGTGCCCTGCGATGAGGTGGCGGGCCCTGCGATGAGGTGGCGACTTGTCCAGGGTGTACCCCGCCTTCCGCCCGATTGTAGCTGAGATAGGCGCCAGCGCCCCCCGCGACCCCAAAAGGGAATAAGCGGTAGGAAATGGATGGGATGGATGGACAGTGCAATTTGGAATCTTGAATGGTTTCATTCGATTAATATCCTTTTAATTTACTGAATAAAAAAACTGATTGGGGACAAACATTTGATTTTGGACCACAGAAAACCTAGAAACATACTTTTGTCAACATAAATTGAAATTTCTAAAGTCTCATATTCTGCCACACAATACAGACCGCATTAGACAACAGATCGCAATACACAAAGATATTGACAATAAACTATAAAGGGAACATTTTCTGAAGACATAACTCATTAGTCACTCAATGAGCCTTAACTGTACCTCAAAGCAACAGCACAGCAATTAGTTATAAGACACAATCCAAACAACCTTTCCTAGTCATGGTGCAAAAAACATTTTTTTTCCACATATCTTTGATCAGTTTAGAGACTCACTGTTTAAATTTTCAATAACCAGTGCCATTTTATTGTGTTGAGTGGTTTAATGTGATTAAACCATTTTAATTTATGGAATTTAATACCAAAATGGAAACATTAACATTTAATTTTGGCCACAGAAAGCTCAGAGTTGTACTGTTGTCAAGATGAATGACAATGTCTAAAGTCTCACATTCTGCCACACAACAGAATACATGTGAAAAGAGATCACAGTACATAAAAATCTGGACAATACACTATAAGAGGAAAGTTTTATGAACTCATAACACGTTCATGGACCCTCAAATGTACTTTAGATCAACAGCAAAACAATTACATATAAGAATATTCCAAACAACCTTCCCTAGTCATGGTACAAAAAAAAAACATCATCAAGTTAGACAACAGATCACAGTACAGAAGATTATGGACAATAAACTACAAAAGGAAAGCCTTTTGAAGACGTAACTTAACAAGCCTTGAATGTACTCTAATTCAATAGAACAACACTTACTCATAAGACACAATCCAAACAATCTTCCCTAGTCATGGTGCAAAAAATAATAATAATTAAAAAAAAAAAGGTTCTCCCATGTCTTTGATTAGTTTAGATGCCCACTGTTTACATTTTCAAAAAACAGTGCCATTTGGAGCCTGAAATTGTTTAATTTGATAAAGACCCTTTTAATTTATTGAAATAAAAAACTTAATGGGGACATAAACATTTGATTTTGGGCTACAGAAAGACCCCGAGGTATACTGTTGTCAATATATATTGCAATGTCTAAAGTCTCACATTCTGGCACACGGTATAGAACACATGAAGCAACGGATCAACGAAAAGAAAAATATTGACAAAACTATAAAAGGAGAGCTCTGAGAAGACATAACTCATAACTCGGTCATGAACCCATGAATGTACTATTAATTTGATTAAAAACATTTTAATGTATTGAATAAAAAAAAAACTAAATGGGGACATAAACATTTGATTTTGGGCCACAGAAAGCTCGGAATCGTACTGTTGTCAAGATAAATGGCAATGTCTAGAATCTCAAATTCTGCCACACATTACAGAACATGTGAGACATAAGAACACAATACCAAAGAATATTGACAATAAACTATAAAAGGGAAGCTTTTTGAAGACATAACTCAATGAGTTTTGAAAGTACTTTAAATCAATAGCACAACAATTAATTATGAAACACAATCCAAACAACCTTCCCTAGTCATGGTGCAAAAAAAAAGTTCAGTCATCATTTTAGATGCTCACTGTTTCCATTATCAATTACCAGTGCCATTTGGAATCTTGAATGGTTTTATTTGATTACAACAATTTTAAAATATTGTAGCTGAGATAGGCGCCAACGCCCCCCGCGGCCCCAAAAGGGAATAAGCGGTAGGAAATGGATGGATGGAATTCACAACAAAAAGAGGTTCACAGGAAGCCCAGAGTCGAACTGTTGTCAACATAAATTGCAACAGATATCGGTACAGAAAAATATTGACAATAAACTATAAATGGAAAGCTTTTTGAAGAAATAACTCAAAGCTCGGTCAATAGCACAACAATTACCTATTAGACACAATCCAAACAACCTTACCTCGTCATGGTGAAAAAAAAAAGATTTTCCCATTACTTTGATCAGTTTAGATGCTCACTATTTACATTTTTGATAACCAGTGCCATGTGGAGCCTGGAATGGTTTAATTTGTTTACAACCTTTTTTTTTAAATTAAAACAAAGGGAACTTAAACATTTGATTAGGGTCCACAGAAAGCCCAGAATCGTACTGTTGTCAACATGAATTGCAATGTCTTAAATCTCACATTCTGCCACACAATACAGAACACATTAGACAACAGATCACAATACAGAAAGATATTGACAATAAACTGTAGAAGGAAGGCTTTTTGAAGACATAACTCATAATTCAGTCATGGACCGTTGGATGTACTTCAAAGAAACAGCACAACAATTACTTATGAGACACAATCCAAACAACCTTCCCTAGTCATGGTGCAACAACTTTTTTCCCTATATCTTTGATCAGTTTAGATGTTTACATTTTCAATAACAATTTGGAGCCTTGAATGGTTTAATTTAATTAAAAACGTTTTATTTATTGAATTAAATGGGGACATAAACATTTGATTTTGGGCCACAGAAAGCCCAGAGTTGTACTGTTGTCAACACAAATTGCAATGTCTAAAATCTCACATTCTGCCACACAATACAGAACATATGAGACAAGAGATCACAAATATTAACAATAAACTATAAAAGGGGAATCTTTTTTTCATGACATAACTCATAACTCAGTCAATAAGCCTTGACTGTACATAATTGTACAACAATTAATTATAATCACAATCCAAACAACCTTCCCAAGTGTTTCATTTCCTGTAGGAACTCTCCTGAAGGAATCAATAAAGAACTAACTATCTAGCTGTCTAAGTCATGGTGCAAAATAAAAAAGTTTGGTCATCAAATTAGATGGTCACTGTTTGCAGATCAAAATACAGTGCCATTTTGAGCCTTGAATGGTTTATCTTGAATTAAACCCTTTTAATTTGTTGTATTAAAAAAACAAATTAGGGACATAAACATTTGATTTTGGGCTTCAGAAAGCCCAGACTTGTACTATTGTGAAGAGGAGTGGTAATGTCTAAACAACCTTCCCTAGTCATGGTGCAACAACTTTTTTCTTCCCCATAGCTTTGATCAGTTTAGTTGCTCACTGTTTGAATTTTCAATAACCGGTGTCATTTAAAGCCTTAAATTGTTTAATATAATCAAAACAATGTTAATGTATTGAATTAAAAAAAAACAAAATGGGGACATAAACATTTGATTTTGAGCCACAGAAAGCCCAGAGTTGTACTGTTGTCAACATAAATTGCAATGTCTAAAATCTTACATAATGCCATACGATACAGAACATAAGAGACAACAGATCACAGTACAAATAAAAATTGACAATAAACTCTTAAAGGAAAGCTTAATGAAGACATAACTCAATGAGCCTTGAAAGTACTTTAAATCAATCGCACAACAAATAATCAAAAAACAAAATCCAAAAAACCTTCCCTAGTCATGGTGCAAAAAAAAAGTTTTGTAATCAATTTAGATGCTCATTGTTTACATTTTCAAGAACCAGTGCCATTTGGAGTTTTCACTGGTTTCTTTTGATTAAAACCATTTTAATTTATTAAATTAAAAATCAAAATTGGGACAAACATTTGATTTTGGGCCACAGAAAAACCAGAGACATACTGTTATCAACATAAATTACGATTTCTAATGCCTCACATTCTGCCACAGAGCACAGAACACATGAGACAATAGATCACTATACACAACGATATTGACAATAAACTATAAAGGGAAAGGTTTTTGAAGACATAACTCATAACTCATGGGACCCAAAGGCCTACTGAAACCCAGTACTACCGACCACTCAGTCTGATAGTTTATATATCAATGATGAAATATTAACATTGCAACTCATGCCAATACGGCCGGTTTAGTTTACTAAATTACAATTTTAAATTACCTGCGGAGTTTCTTGTTGAAAACTTCGTGGAATGATGATGCGTGCGCGTGACGTCCCGGATTGCAGAGGACATATTAGCGCAGCACTATTTGCTGCTAAAAGTCGTCTCTTTTCATCGCGCAATTAAACGGTATTCTGCTGAATCTTTTGGATTTCTTCAATTAATAATGGAGAAGTCAAAGTAGAAAGATGGAGGTAAGAAGCTTTAGCCTTTAGCCACACAAACACACCGTGTTTCATTGTTTAAAATTCCCGGAGGTGAAGCTTTACTATGGATCAGAGCGGTCAAGTGAACATGGATCCTTACCACTTGTCAACCGGCAGGTTTTCGGTAAGAAAATTGTGGTAAAAAGTCGCTTCTTACCGGAGATCAGCTGAGCTTGCGCCGTCCATGCAGCTGCCGTCGACTTCCCTCAGAGACTGCCGTCAAGACACCCGTGGACACACACCTCCGACTATCAGGTACTGTTTAATCTCACTAAAACATTAGCAAAACTATAGAAAGATAAGTGATTTCCCAGAATTATTCTGGTGAATGTGTCTAAAAACATCTGCATCCGTCCCAATGCAATCCCGTTTTTTTTTTTTTTTTACTTTATTTTTATTTTTTATTTTTTTCATAGTCCTTCGCTATCAATATCATCATCCACAAATCTTTCATTCTCGCTCAAATTAATGGGGAAATTGTTGTTTTCTCGGTCCGAATAGCTCTTGCTGCTGGAGGCTCCCATTATAAACAATGTGAGGACGTGAGGAGCCCTCGTTCTCTACTAGATCCTTTCAGCAAAAATATAGCAATATCACTAAATGATCAAGTATGACACATAGAATGGACCTGCGTAAAAAAATCTCATTTCAGTAGGCCTTTAAATGTACTTCAAATCATCAGCACAACACTTACTTAGAAGACATAATCCAAACTACCTTACCTAGTCATGGAGCAAAAAAATGTTTTTCCCCCCATTAATCTTTGATCAGTTTAGATGCTGAAAGTTCAAAAGTTCAATAACCAGTGCCATTTGGAGCCTTGGACAGTTTTATTTGATTATAACCCTTTTATTGTATTGAATTATAAACCAAAACATTTGACTTTGGCCCACAGAAACCTAGAGTTGTACTGTTGTCAACATAAATTGCAATGTCTAAAGTCTCACATTCTGCCGCACGGTACGAACATATGAGACAGCAGATCACAGTACAGAAGAATATCGCCAATAAACTATAAAAGGAAAGCTTATCAAAGACATCACACATAACTCAGTCAATGACTCATGAATGTACTTTAAGCCATTCAAGGCGTCAATGACCCTTGAATGTAATTTGAATCAATAGCACAACAAATAATTATTAAACACATTCCAAACAACCTTCCCTAGTCATGGTGCAAAAAAAAGAAGTAATCAATTTAGATGCTAACTGTTTAGATTTGTAAGAACTAGTACCATTTGGAATCTTCAATTGTTTCATTTGATTCAAACCCTTGTAATTTATTGAATTAAAAAACAAAATGGGTGAAAACATTTGATTTTGGGCCACAGAAAACCCAGAGACGTACTGTTGTCAACATAAATTGCAATTTATAAAGTTTCACATTCTGCCACACAGTAGAGAACATATGAGACAACAGATCACAGTACAGAAGAATATTGACAATAAACTATGAAGGGAACATTTTTTGAAGACATAACTTATAACTCCGGTCATGGACCCTTGAATGTACTTCGAAACAATAGCACAACAATTACTTATAAGAAGCAATCCAAACAACCTTCCCTAGTCATGGTGCAAAAACTGTTTCCCCCCATATCTTCGATCAGTTTAGATGCTTACTGTTTAAATTTTAAATAACCAGTGCCATTTGGAGCCTTGAATGTTTTAATTTAATTAAAACCTTTTTTAATTTATTGAATTAAAAACCAAAATGGGGACACATAAAACCCAGGGTTGTACTGTTAACATAAATTGCAATGTCTAAAGTCTCACATTCTGCCACACAGTACAGAACATATGAGACAAGAGATCACAGTTAAACACATTTTAACAATAAAAGGGAAGCTTTTTTGATGACATAACTCATTCAATAAGCTTTGAATTTACTTTAAATCAATAGTACAACAATTAATTATAATCACAATCCAAACAACCTTCCCAAGTTTTTCATTTTCCTGAAATAACTCTCCTGAAGGAATCAATAAAGAACTATCTATCTAGCTGTCTAAGTAATGGTGGAAAAAAAAACAAGTTTGGTCATCAAATAAGATGCTCACTGTTTGCCATTTTGAGCCTTGAATGGTTTAACTTGATTGAAATCCTTTTAATTTATTAAATTAAAAAACTAATTAAGGACATACAAATTTGATTTTGGGCCACAGAAAGCCCAGAGTTGTACTGTTGTCAAGAGGAGTGATAATGTCTAAAATCTCACATGCTGCCACACAGTACACATCATGTACAACAACAATTACTTATAAGACACAACCCAAACAACCTTCCCTAGTCATGGTGCAACAACTTTTTTCACCCCCATATCTTTGATCAGTTTGGTTGATCACTGTTTGAATTTTAAATAACCAGTGCCATTTGAAGTCTCGAATGGTTTAATATAATCAAAACACTGTTAATGTATTGAATTAAAAACCAAAATGCGGAAATATACATTTGATTTTGGGCCACAGAAAGCCCAGAGTTTTACGGTTGTCAACATAAATTGCAATGTCTAAAATCTCACATTCTGCCCTACAATACAGAACATATGAGACAAAAGATCACAGTACAGACAAATATTGACAATAAACTCTTGAAAGAAAGCTTAATGAAGACACAACTCAATGAGCCTTGAGAGTACTTTAAATCAATAGCACAACAAATAATTATAAAACACAATCCAAAAAACCTTCCCTAGTCATGGTGCAAAAAAAAGTTTGTTCATTAATTTAGATGCTCATTCTTTTACATTTTTAAGAAACAGTGCCATTTGGAATCATCACTGGTTTCATTTGATTAAAACCCTTTTATTTTTTTAAATAAAAAATCAAAATGGGGACAAACAATTGATTTTGGGCCACAGAAAAACCAGAGACATACTGTTGTCAACATAAATTGCGATTTTTAAAGTCTCACATACTGCCACAGAGCACAGAAAACATGAGTCAATAAATCACAATACAGAATGATATTGTCAATAAATTATAAAAGGAATGCTTATTGAAGACGTAACTCATAACTCAGACAGGGGACCTTAAATGTACTTCAAATCATCAGCACAAAACTTACTTAGAAGACATAATCCAAACAACCTTCCCTAGTCATGGTGCAAAAACATTGTTTTCCCCTAAATCTTTGATCAGTTTGGATGCTTACTGTTCAAATGTTCAATAACCTGTGCCATTTGGAGCTTTGTACAGTTTTGTTTGATTAAAACCCTTTAAATTTATTGAATTAAAAACCAAAATGGGGACATAAACATTTGACTTTGGGCCAAAGAAAACCCAGAGTTGTACTGTTGTCAACATAAATTGTAATGTCTAACGTCTCACATTCTGCCACACAGTACATAACATATGAGACAACAGATAACAGTACAGAAGAATATTGCCAATAAACTACAAAAGAGAAGCTTTTTGAAGACATTACTCTATGAGCCTTTAATTTACTTTACATCAATACCACAGCAATAATTATAAAACACAATCCAAACAACCTTCCCTAGTCATGGTGCAATAAACATTTTTTCCCCCATATATTTGATCAGTTTGGATGCTCACTGTTTACATTTTCAATAACCAGTGCCATTTCAAGCCTTGAATTGTTTCATTTGATTAAAACCATTTTAATTTATTGAATTAAAAAACAAAATGGGGACATAAACATTTGACTTTGGGCCGCAGAAAGGCAAGAGTTGTACTGTTGTCAACATACATTGCAATTTCTGAAAATTCACATTCTTCCAACAAAAAAAATTGTCATCAAGTTAGATGCTCTCTGTTTCCTTTTTGAAGAACCAGTGCCATTTGGAGCCTTGAATGGTTTAATTTGATCCAAACCATTTCATAGTATTGAATTAAAAAACTAAAAAGGGAAATAAACATTTGATTTTGGGCCTCAGAAAGCCCACAGTTGTAATGGTGTCAACATAAATTGCAATGTCTAAAATCTTATATTCTCCCACACAGTGCAGAAAATAGGAGACAACAGATCACAGCACATAAAAATATTGACAAATAAACTATAAAAGGAAATATTTTACAAAATGTAACTCAATGAGCTTTGAATGTACTTCAAACCTGTAGCACAACAATTAATTGTAAAACACAAACCAAACAACCTTCGCTAGTCATGGTGCAAAAAAATTAAAAGTTCCGTTATCAATTTAAATGCTCACTGTCTACATTTTTAAGAACCAGTGCCATTTGCAATCTTGAATGGTTTTCTTTGATTAAAACCATTTTAATAATTTAATATTTTTTTGAATTAAAAGCCAAAATGGGGACATAAACATTTGATTTTGTATCACAGAAAGTCCAGAGTTATACTTTTGTCACATTCTGCCACACAGTACAGAACATATGAGACAACAGATCACAGTCCAGAAAAATATTGCAAATAAACTATAAAAGGAAAGCTTATCAAAGACATCACACATAACTCAGTCAATGACTCATGAATGTACTTTAAGCCATTCAAGGCGCAACAATTACTTATAAGAAACAATCCAAACAACATTCCCTAGTCATGGTGCAATTTATATGCTAAATGTTTCCATTTTCAATAACCAGTGCCATTTGGAGCCTTGAATAGTTTAATTTGATTATAACCCTTTAAAATGTATTGAATTACATGCACCTTGTTTGGCAACACTAAATTGGCCCTAGTGTGTGAATGTTGTACGTCCATCTGTGTTGGCCCCTTTGATGAGGTGGCGACTTGTCCTGGGAGTACCCCACCTTCCGCACGATTGTACCAGCACCCCCCGCGACCCAAAAGGGATTACGTGGTAGGAAATGGATGGATTGATAGTGTGAATGTGAATGTGAACGTTGTCCATCTATCTGTGTTGGCCATGTGATGAGTTGGCAACTTGTCCAGGGTGTACGAAGCCTTCTGCCTGATTGTAGCTTGGATAGGCTCCAGCGCCCCCCGCAACCACGAAGGGAGTATGCGGTTGAAAATGGATGGAATTAAAAACTAAAATGGGGACATAAACATTTGATGTTGGGCCACAGAAAGGCCAGAGTTTTACTGTTGTCTACATAAATTGCAATGTCTAATGTCTCACATTCTACCACACAATACAGAACACATGAGACAACATATCACAGTACAGAAAGATAATGACAATAAACTATAAAAAGCAAGCTTTTTGAAGACATAACGCATAACTCAGTCATGGACCCCTGAATGCACTTTGATTCAAAAGGACAACAATTACTTATAAGACACAATCCAAACAAACTTCCCTAGTCACGGTGCAAAAAAAATGAAAATGTTGTGGTCAATTTAGATGCTCACTGTTTCCTTTTTTAATAACCAGTGCCATTTGGAGCCTGGAATGGTTTCATTTGATAAAAACCCTTTTAATTCATTGAACGAAAAAGAAAAATCGGGACAAAAACATTTGATCTTGGGCCACAGAAAGCCCAGAGTTTTATTGTTGTCAACTTAAATTGCAATGTCCAAAGCATGGGTCTCCAACTCATTTTGCCCGGGGGCCACTGGATGCAGAAACTGTGTGAGGCTGGGCCGCAAGACAAGATTTCTTAAAGAATCTAACATGCACTGTTTGACGAATACTTCTTCTAGGAATGGCTAACCCTCCCAATTGAACTATAAAATGGAAGCTTAATGAAAACATTACTTAAAGGGCTTTGAATGTATTTAAATTTTATAGCACAACAATTAATTATAAAACACAATACAAACAACCTTCCCTAGTCATGGTGCCAAAAAAAGTTTTGTTATCAATTTAGATGCTCACTGTTTCCATTTGCAATAACCAATGCCGTTTAGGGTCTTGGATGGTTTAATTTGATTAAAACCCTTTAATTTTCTTTAAATTAAAAAAACAAAATGAGGACATACACATTTGATTTTGGACCACAGAAAGCACAGAGTCGTACTGTAGTCAACATAAATTGCAATGTCTAAAATCTTACATTCTTCCACACAGTATGAGACAACAGATCATAGTACAGAAGGATATTGATTATGATCTATAAAAGGGAAGGTTTTTGAAGTAATAACTCATATCACAGATGAATGAACCTTGAATGTACTTACAATCAATAGCACAGCACTTACTTATCACACAAAATCCAAACAACCTTCCATAGTCATGTAGCAAAAAAAAAAAAAAAGAACATTTTTTCCATAGCTTGTATCAGTCAATTTAGATGCTCACTGTTTCCATTTTCAATAACCAATGCCATTTGGAGCCTTGAATGGTTTAATTTCATTAAAACCATTTGAAATGTGTTCAATTAAAAACCAAAATGGGGACATAAACATTTGATTTTGGGCTACAGAAAGCCCAGAATCATACTGTTGTCAACATAAACTGCAAAGTCTAAAATCTCACCTTCTGCCACACAGTACAGAACATATGAACACAGATTACAGAACATTAAAGAAATGACAATACACTATAAAAGGAAAGCTTTTTGAAGAAATAGCTCATAACTTTGAGCAATGACCCTTGAATGCACTTTTAGCCAATAGAACAACGTTTACTTATAACACAGAATCCAAACAACCTTCCCTAGTCATGGTGCTAAAAAATAAAAGTTTTGCCATAGCTGTATGAGTCAATTTAGATGCTCACTGTTTCCATTTTCAATAACCAGTGCCGTTTTGAGCCTTGGATGGTTTAATTTAATTAAAACCCTTTTAAACGTATTGAATCAAAAACCAAAATGGAGACATAAACATTTGATTTTTGGCCACAGAACGCCCAGATTCATACTGTTGTCAACATAAAATGCAATGTCTAAAATCTCAATTTCTACAGAACACAGTACAGACAAATATGACAATACACTATAAAAGGAAAGCTTTTTGAAGAGATAACTCATAACTCAGATCAAAGCCCCTTGAGTGTACGTTTAATCAATAACACAACATTTAGTTAGAAGACACAATCCAAACAACCTTTCCTTGTCATGGTGCTAAATCAAACTATAAAAGGAAAGATTTTTGATGAAATAACTCATAACTCAGTCATTGACCCTTGAGTGTACTTACAATTGACAGCACTATTACTTATAAGACATAATCCAGACAACATTCCCAAGTCATGGTGCAAAAAACGTTTTTTTTCCCCTTATTTTTGATCAGTTTAGATGCCCACTGTTTACATTTTCAATAACTAGTGCCTTTTGGAGCCTTGAATTGTTTAATTTGATTAAAAGCCTTTTAATGTATTGAATTAAAAAACAAAAATGGGGACATAAACATTTAATTTTGGGTCACAGAACGCCCAGAGTTGTATTATTGTCAACAAAATCTGCAATGTCTAAAATCTCACATTCTGCCACACAATACAGAACATATGAGACAACAGATCACAGTAGAGAAACATATTGACAAAAAAACTATTAAAGGGAATCTTTTTAAGACATAACTCAATGATTCTTGAACTTACTTTAAATCTTTAGCGCAAGAATTAATTATAAAACATAATGCAAACAACCTTCCCAAGTCATGGTTCAAAAAAAAAGTTTTGTTATCAATTTAGATGCACACTGTTTTCATTTTCAATAACCAATGCCGTTTGGGGTCTTGGATGATTTAATTTGATTAAAACCCTTTTAGTTTATTGAATTAAAAAACAAAATGTGGACAAACATTTGATTTTGGCCCACAGAAAATCCAGAGTCATTCTGTTGTCAACATAAATTGCAATTTCTAAAGTCTTATATTTTGCCACTGAACACAGAACACAAGAGACAACAGATCACAATACAGAAAGATATTGACAATAAACTATAAAAAGAAAACTTTTTGAAGACAAAAGTCATAACTTGGTCATGAACCTGTTGAATTTACTTTAAATCAATAGCACATTAACTTATAAGACACAATCCAAACAACCTTCCCTAGTCATGGTGAAAAACATGTTTTCCCCCATATCTTTGAACAGTTTAGATGCTCACTGTTTAAATTTTCAAAAACCAATGCCATTTGATGCTCCAATTTGTTTAAAACCCTCTTAATTTATTGAATAAAAAAAAATGGGGAAATAAACATTTGATATTGGGCCACAGAAAGGCCAGAGTCGTACTGTTGTCAACATAAATTACAATTTGTAAAATCTCACATTCTGCCACAAAGAGACAATTGTCATCAATTTAGATGTTCACTGTGTCAATTTGCAATAGTGGTATTTGGAGCCTTGAATGGTTTAATTTGATTAAAACCCTTTAAAAATATATTTAATTAAAGACCAAAAGACGGACTTAAACATTGGATTTTGGGCCACAGTAAGACCAGAGTCTTACTGTTGTCAACATAAATTGCATGGTCTAAAGTCTTACATTCTGCCACACAGTACAGAACACATGAGGCAACAGATCACAATACAGATGGATATTGACAATACACTATTTAAGGAAAGGTTATTGAAGGCATAACTCATTACTCTGTCATGGACCCTTGAATGCACTTTAAGTTAATAGCACAAACATACTTATAAGAAAAAATACAAACAACCTTCCCGAGTCATGGTGCAAAAATGTTAGTTTTTCCCATATATTTTAATCAGTTTAGATACTAACTGTTAAAATTTTCAAACCCCAGTGCCATTTGGAGCCTTGAAAGGTTTAAATTGATTAAAACCATTTTAATTTATTAAATTAAAATCCAAAATGGGGACGTAAACATTTGATTTTGGGCCTGAAAAAAGCCCAAAGTTGTACTGGTGTCAACATAAATTGCAATGTCTAAAGTCTCACATTCTGCCACATAATACAGAACATATGAGACAACAGATCACAGTACAAAAAAATATTGACAAAACCTATAAAAGGTAAGCTTTTTAAAGACATAACTCTTTGAGCCTTAAATGTACTTTAAATCAATAGCACAACAATTAATTCTAAAACACAATCCAAACAACCTTCCCTAGTAATTAGACAAAAAAAAAATACAATGTTTCGCTACAGCTTTGATCAATTTAGATGCTCACCGTTTCCATTTACAATAACCAGTGCCATTTGGAGCCTTGAGTGGTTTAACATGATTAAAACTATTTTAATGCTTTGAATGAAAAATCAAAATGGGGACATAAACATTTGATTTTGGTCCAGAGAAAGCCCAGAGTTATACTGTAGTCAACATGAATTTCAATGTCTAAAATCTAACATTCTGCCACACAATACAGAACATATGAGACAACAGATCACAGTACATACAAATATTGACAATAAACTATTAAAAAAAAACGTTTTGAAGACATAACTCCTAACTCCGTCAATAAGCCTTGATTGTACTTTAAATCAATAGCACAACAATTAATTATAAACACAATTCAAACAACCTTCCCTAGTCATTTGGATTCTTTAATGGTTTCATTTGATTAAAACCGTTTTATTTTTTGTAATTAAATACCAAAAATGGGAACATAAACATTTAATTTCGGGCCAGAGAAAGTCCAGAGTTGTACTTTTGTAAAAATGTCTGACAATGTCTCAAATCTCACATTTTGCCACACAGTATCGACAACAGATCATAGTACAGAAGAATATTGATAATACACTATAAAAGGTAAGCTTTTTGAAGAAAAAAACTTTAGTTGGGTCATGGACCCTTGATTGTACTTTAAATCAGTAACTCAACAATTACTCATAAGACACAATCCAAACAACCTTCCCTAGTCATGGTGCAAATAAAAAAAAGTTCCCTCATCAATTTAGATGCTCACTGTTTCCATTTTCATTAACCAGTGCCATTTGGAGCTCTGAATGGTTTAATTAGTTTGAAAACCTTTTAAGTTATTGAGTTAAAAAACAAAATGTACTGTTGTCAATATAAATTGTAATGTCTAAAGTCTACATTCTGCCAGACAGTACAGAACACATGAAACAACAGGTCACAATACAGAAGAACATTTACAATAAACTATAAAAGGAAAGGTTTTTGAAGACATAATTCAATGACCCTTGAATGTACTTTAAATCAAAAGCACAACAAACATAATCCAAACAGCCTTCCCTAGTCATAGTGCAAAAACGTTTTTTAGTTCCCCTTATTGTTGATCAGTTTAGAAGCTCACTGTTTCAATTTTCAATAACCAGTGCCATTTGGAGCCTTGAATGGTTTAATTTAATAAAAAAAAAAACCTTGAAATAAAAAAAATAAAAAACAAAATGGGGATATAAACATTAGATTTTTGGCCAAAGAAAGCCCAGAATTGTACTTTTGTTAGTACAATGCCACAGATTCGTACTGTTGTCAACATAAATTGCAATGTCTAAAATATCACATTCTGCCACGCAATACAGAATACATAAAACAACAGGTCACAGTAGAGAAAAATATTGACAATGCACTATAAAGGGAACGCTTTTTAAAGACATAACTCATATCTCCGTCAATGAGCCTTGATTGTACTTTAAATCAATAGTACAACAATCCAAACAAGCTTTCCTAGTCATTGTGCAAAACAATACAATGTTTCGCTACAGCTGTGATCAATTTAGATGCTCACTGTTTACATTTTCAATAACCAGTGCCATTTGGAATCTTGAATGGTTTTCTTTGATTAAAACCCTTTTAATTTTATTGAATTAAAAAACAAAAACATTTGATTTATCAACATAAAATTCAATGTCTAAAGTTTCACATTCTACAACAAAGTGCCTCAACTGACATCAACTGTAAAAGGAAAGCTTTTTGAGGACATAACTCACAACTCGGTCATGGACCCCATAATGTACTTTAAGTCAATGGCACAACAATTACTTATAAGACAATCAAAAAAACCTTTTCTAGTCATGGTGCAAAAACTTTTTATTTTCTCCATATCTTTTATCAGTTTAGATGCTTACTGTTTAAATTTTCAATAATTTGGAGCCTTGAATGGTTTAAATAAATGTATTGAATTAAAAAACTAAATGGGGGCATATTTTGGGCCACAGAAAGCCTAGAGTTGTACTGTTGTCAACATCCATCCATCCATGTTCTACCGCTTATTCCCTTTGGGGTCGCAGGAGGTGCTGGTGCCTATCTAAACTACAATTGGGCGGAAGGCGGCGTACACCCTGGACAATTTGCTATCTCATTGCAGCTGTTGTCAACATAAATTGCAATGTCTAAAGTCTCACATTCTGCCACTCAATACAGAACAATATTGACAATATATCACAGTACAAATGAATACTGACAATCTACTATAAAAGGGAAGCTTTTTGAAGACATTACTCAAAAAGCGGTGAATGTACTTTCAGTCAAAAGCATAACATTTAATTTTAAAACACAATCCAAACAACCTTCCCTAGTCATGGCGCAAAAACAATGTTTTGCCATAGCTTTAATCCGTTTGGATGATCACTGTTTCCATTTTCAGGACCAGTAATAACCAGTGCCATTTGGAGCCTTGAATGGTTTAAGTTGATAAAACCCTTTTAATGAATTGAATTTAAAACCAAAACGGGGACATAAACATTTGATTTTGGGCAACAGAAAGCCCAGAGTTATACTGTTGTCAACATAAATTGCAATGTCTAAAATCTCACATTGTGCTACACAATACAGAACTTTTGAGACAACAGATCAAAGCACAGAAGAATATATACAATAAACTATAAAAGGAAATTTTTTGGAAGACATAACTCACAACTCCGTCAATGAGCCTAGATTGTACCTTAAATCAATTGCACAACAATTAATTATAAAACACAATCCAAACAACCTTCCCTAGTCATGGTGCAAAAAAAAAATGGTCTGTCATAAATTAAGATGCTCACTGTTTATATTTTCCATAACCAGTGCCATTTAAAATCATTTCATTTGATTAAAACCATTTTAATTTATTGAATAAAGATAAAAATGGGGACATAAACATTTTTTATTGGGGCCACAATTGATGACATAACTCATAACCCGGTGATGGACCTTTGATTGTACTTTAAATCAATAGCACAAAAATGACAAATGAGGCATAATCCAAACAACCTTCCCTAGTCAGGGTGAAAAAACAATGTTTTGCCAAAGCTTCGATAAATTTAGATGCTCAATGTTTACATTTTTAATAATCAGTGCCATTTGGATTCTTGAGTGGTTTAATTTGATTAAAACCGTTTTAATTTTTGGAATTAAATACCAAAAAAGGGAACATAAACATTTAATTTTGGGCCAGAGAAAGCCCAGTGTTGTACTTTTGTCTGACAATGTCTCAAATCTCACATTTTGCCCACCGTAAGCGACAACAGATCATAGTACAGAAGAATATTGATAATACATTATAAAAGAAAAGCTTTTTGAAGAAAAAAACTTTAATTGGGTCATGGACCATTGAATGTACTTTAAATCAATAACACAACAATTACTCATAAGACACAATCCAAACAACCTTCCCTAGTCATGGTGCAAAAAAAAATTTCCCTCATCAATTTAGATGCTCACTGTTTCAATTTTCATTAACCAGTGCCATTTGGAGCTCTGAATGGTTTAATTAGTTTGAAAATATTTTAAGTTATTGAATTAAAAAACAAAATGGAGACAACAACATTTGATTTTGGGCCACAGAACACCCATAATTGTACTGTTGTCAACATAAATTACAATGTCTAAAGTCTCACATTCTGCCAGACATTACAGAACACAAGAGACAACAGGTCACAATACAGAAGAAAATTTACAATAAACTGTAAAAAAGGAAACATTTTTGATGACATGATTCAATGACCCTTGAATCTACTTTACATCAAAAGCACAACAATCAATTATAAAACTTAATCCAAACAACCTTCTCTAGTCATGGTACAAAAAAAAATCTGTTAATTTGAATGCTGAATGTTACAGTTTTCAATAATCAGTGCCAAATGGAATTAAATGGTTTCATTTGAATAAAATTATTTTAATTTTTTTAATTAAAAAACAAAAAGGGGACATAAACATTTGATTTTGGAGCACAGAAAGCCCAGAATCATACTCTTGTCAACATAAATTGCAATGTCTAACGTCCCACATTCTGTCACGCAGGACAGAACACACGAGAGAAGTACAGAAGAATATTGCCAAAAACTTTAAAGGGAAAGCTTTTTGAAGACATAACTTATAACTCGAATGTACTCTAAATCAACAGAACAATAGATAATTTTAAAACATAATCCAAACAACCTTCCCTAGTCATAGTGCAAAACATTTTTTATTTCCCCTTATCGTTGATCAGTTTGGATTCTCACTGTTTCAATTTTCAATAACCAGTGCCATTTGGAGCCTTGAATGGTTTAATTTAATGAAAACCTTTTTAATGTATTGAAATAAAAACCAAAATGGGGATATAAACATTAGATTTTTGGCCACAGAAAGCCCAGAATTGTACTTTTGTTAGTACAATGCCACAGATTCGTAGTGTTGTGAACATAAATTGCAATGTCTGAAATATCCCATTCTGCCACACAGTACAGAACACGTGAAACAACAGATCACAGTAGAGAAGAATATTGACATTGCACTATAAAGGATATAACTTATAACTGGGTCAGTGACCATTGAACGTACTTTAAAACAAAAGCACAGCAAATACTGATAAGACACAATTCAAAAAACCATACTTAGTGATGGTGCAAAAAATTAATAAATACATGTTTTCCCATATTTTCGATCAGTTTAGATGCTAAATGTTTAAAAATTCACCAACCAGTGCCATTTAGAGCCTTGACTGGTTTAATTTGATAAAAACCCTTTTAATTCAATGAATCAAAAACAAAAATGGGGAAAGAAACATTTAATTTTGGCCCACAGAAAGCTGGGACATAACTCATAACTCAGGCAATGACCTTGAATGTACTTTAAATCAATAGCATAACAGCATTTACTTATAAAACACATTCCAAACAACCTTCCCAAGTCATGGTGCAAAGAAAAAAAAAGTTTTGTCATCCATTTAGATGCTCACTGTTTGCATTTTTAATAACCAGCGCCATTTGGAGCCTTAAATGGTTTAATTTGATAGAAACTATTTTAATTTATTGACTTAAAAAACTAAATGGGGGAATACATATTTGATTTTGGGCCACAGAAAGCCCACAATTGTACTGTTGTCAACTTAAATTGCAAATTCTAAAGTCTCACTTTCTGCCACACAGTACAGAACACGTGAGACAACAGTTCACAATACAGAAAGATATTGAAAATAAACTATTCACAGAAATCCCTCTGAAGACATAACTCATAACTCGATCATGGAACCTTGAAAAAACTTTAAATCAACAGCACAACAATAAGACATAATCCAAACAACCTTCCTTAATCATGGTGCAAAAAAAAATATTTTGCCATATCTTTAATCAGTTTAGATGCTTGCTGTTTAAATGTTCAATAACCAGTGCCATTTGGAGCCTTGAATTGTTTAATTTAATTAACACCCTTTTAATGTATTGAAATAAAAACCAAAACAGGGACATAAACATTTGATTTTGGGCCACAAAAAAGCCCAGAGTCATACTGTTGTCAAAATAAATTACAATGTCTAAAGTCTCACATTCTGCCACACAGTACATAACATATGAGACAACAGATCACAGTACAGAAACATATTGAAGATAAACAACAGAAGGAAAGCTTTTTTTTTAATGCACTTTAAATCAACAGCACAATAACTATTTAAAATACAAAATCCAGACAATATTCCCTAGTCATGGTGCAAAAACATGTTGTTTTTCCCATATTTTTTAATCAGTTTGGATGCTCACTCTTTAAATTTTCAATAACCAGTGCCATGTGGAACCTTGAATGGTTTAATTTGATTCAAACCCTGTTAATTTATTTATTTAAAACTATGTTTATGTGGACATAAACATTTGATTTTGGGCCACAGAAAAGCCCAGTCATACTGAAGTCAACATAAATTATAGTACGTCTCACATTCTGCCACAGAGTACAGAAGACATGAGACAACAGATCACAGTGCAGAAAAATATTGCCAATAAACTATAAAAGTAAAGCTTTTTGAAGACATTACTCATTGAGCTTTGAATGTACTTTAAATCAATAGCACAACAATTATTTATAAAAAAAAACCCCAAAACAATCCAAAGAACCTTCCATAGTCATGGTGCAAAAAAAAAAAATAATAATTCTGTCATCAATTTAGATGCTCACTGTTTCCATTTTCATTAACAAGTGCCATCTGGAAACTTGAATGGTTTAATTTTATTAAAACCCTTTTAATTTTATAGAATTAAAAAACAAAAACATTAGATTTATCAACATAAAATTCAATGTCTAAAGTCTCACATTCTGCAACAAAGTGCCTCAACTGACATCAACTGTAAAAGGAAAGCTTTTTGAGGACATAACTCACAACTCGGTCATGGACCCCATAATGTACTTTAAGTCAATGGCACAACAATTCCTTATAAGACACTCAAAAATACCTTTTCTAGTCATGGTGCAAAAACTTTTTATTTTCTCCATATCTTTTATCAGTTTAGATGCTTACTGTTTAAATTTTCAATAATTTGGAGCCTTGAATGGTTTCAATAAATGTATTGAATTAAAAAACTACATGGGGGCATACACATTTGATTTTGGGCCACAGAAAGCCCAGAGTTGTACTGTTGTCAACATCCATCCATCCATGTTCTACCGCTTATTCCCTTTGGGGTCGCAGGAGGTGCTGGTGCCTATCTCAGCTACAATTGGGTGGAAGGCGGCGTACACCCTGGACAAGTTGCCATCTCATTGCAGCTGTTGTCAACATAAATCGCAATGTCTAAAGTCTCACATTCTGCCACTCAATACAGATCAATATTGACAACATATCACAGTACAAATGAATACTGACAATTAACTATAAAAGGGAAGCTTTTTGAAGACATTACTCGAAAAGCGGTGAATGTACTTTCAGTCAAAAGCATAACATTTAATTTTAAAACACAATCCAAACAACCTTCCCTAGTCATGGCGCAAAAACAATGTTTTGCCATAGCTTTAATCCGTTTAGATGCTCACTGTTTCCATTTTCAGGACCAGTAATAACCAGTGCCATTTGGAGCCTTGAATGGTTTAATTTGATAAAACCCTTTTAATTAATTGAATTTAAAACCAAAACGGGGACATAAACATTTGATTTTGGGCAACAGAAAGCCCAGAGTTATACTGTTGTCAACATAAATTGCAATGTCTAAAATCTCACATTGTGCTACACAATACAGAACATATGAGACAACAGATCAAAGCACAGAAGAATATATACAATAAAATATAAAAGGAAATTTTTTGGAAGACATAACTCATAAGTCCGTCAATGAGCCGAGATTGTACTTTAAATCAATTGCACAACAATTA
Organism: Nerophis ophidion; assembly: GCF_033978795.1. Lineage (NCBI taxonomy): Eukaryota > Metazoa > Chordata > Actinopteri > Syngnathiformes > Syngnathidae > Nerophis > Nerophis ophidion. The sequence continues at coordinate 34,369,506 of NC_084629.1, read as the reverse complement.
ATTATAAAACACAATCCAAACAACCTTCCCTAGTCATGGTGCAAAAAAAAAATGGTCTGTCATAAATTAAGATGCTCACTGTTTATATTTTCCATAACCAGTGCCATTTAAAATCGTTTCATTTGATTAAAACCATTTTAATTTATTGAATAAAGATAAAAATGGGGACATAAACATTTTTTATTGGGGCCACAGAAAACCCAGAATCGTAAACTATAAAAAGAAAGCTTTTTGATGACATAACTCATAACCCGGTGATGGACCTTTGATTGTACTTTAAATCAATAGCACAAAAATTACAAATGAGGCATAATCCAAACAACCTTCCCTAGTCAGGGTGAAAAAACAATGTTTTGCCAAAGCTTCGATAAATTTAGATGCTCAATGTTTAAATTTTTAATAATCAGTGCCATTTGGATTCTTGAATGGTTTCATTTGATTAAAACCGTTTTAATTTTTGGAATTAAATACCAAAAAAGGGAACATAAACATTTAATTTTGGGCCAGAGAAAGCCCAGTGTTGTACTTTTGTCTGACAATGTCTCAAATCTCACATTTTGCCCACAGTAAGCGACAACAGATCATAGTACAGAAGAATATTGATAATACATTATAAAAGAAAAGCTTTTGGAAGAAAAAAACTTTAATTGGGTCATGGACAATTGAATGTACTTTAAATCAATAACACAACAATTACTCATAAGACACAATCCAAACAACCTTCCCTAGTCATGGTGCAAAAAAAAGTTCCCTCATCAATTTAGATGCTCACTGTTTCCATTTTCATTAACCAGTGCCATTTGGAGCTCTGAATGGTTTAATTAGTTTGAAAACCTTTTAAGTTATTGATTTAAAAAACAAAATGGGGACATAAACATTTGATTTTGGGCCACAAAATTGCAATGTCTAAAGTCTCACATTCTGCCAGACATTACAGAAGACAAGAGACAACAGGTCACAATACAGAAGAAAATTTACAATAAACTATAAAAGGAAACATTTTTGACGTCATGATTCAATGGCCCTTGAATCTACATTACATCAAAAGCACAACAATCAATTATAAAACATAATCCAAACAACCTTATCTAGTCATGGTACAGAAAAACTGTTACAGTTTTCAATAATCAGTGCCAAATGGAATTAAATGGTTTCATTTGATTAAAATTCTTTCAATTTTTTAAATTAAAAAACAAAAAGGGGACATAAACATTTGATTTTGGGCCACAGAACACCCATAATTGTACTGTTGTCAACATAAATTACAATGTCTAAAGTCTCACATTCTGCCAGACATTACAGAACACAAGAGACAACAGGTCACAATACAGAAGAAAATTTACAATAAACTGTAAAAAAGGAAACATTTTTGATGACATGATTCAATGACCCTTGAATCTACTTTACATCAAAAGCACAACAATCAATTATAAAACTTAATCCAAACAACCTTCTCTAGTCATGGTACAAAAAAAAATCTGTTAATTTGAATGCTGAATGTTACAGTTTTCAATAATCAGTGCCAAATGGAATTAAATGGTTTCATTTGAATAAAATTATTTTAATTTTTTTAATTAAAAAACAAAAAGGGGACATAAACATTTGATTTTGGAGCACAGAAAGCCCAGAATCATACTCTTGTCAACATAAATTGCAATGTCTAACGTCCCACATTCTGTCACGCAGGACAGAACACACGAGAGAAGTACAGAAGAATATTGCCAAAAACTTTAAAGGGAAAGCTTTTTGAAGACATAACTTATAACTCGAATGTACTCTAAATCAACAGAACAATAGATAATTTTAAAACATAATCCAAACAACCTTCCCTAGTCATAGTGCAAAACATTTTTTATTTCCCCTTATCGTTGATCAGTTTGGATTCTCACTGTTTCAATTTTCAATAACCAGTGCCATTTGGAGCCTTGAATGGTTTAATTTAATGAAAACCTTTTTAATGTATTGAAATAAAAACCAAAATGGGGATATAAACATTAGATTTTTGGCCACAGAAAGCCCAGAATTGTACTTTTGTTAGTACAATGCCACAGATTCGTAGTGTTGTGAACATAAATTGCAATGTCTGAAATATCCCATTCTGCCACACAGTACAGAACACGTGAAACAACAGATCACAGTAGAGAAGAATATTGACATTGCACTATAAAGGATATAACTTATAACTGGGTCAGTGACCATTGAACGTACTTTAAAACAAAAGCACAGCAAATACTGATAAGACACAATTCAAAAAACCATACTTAGTGATGGTGCAAAAAATTAATAAATACATGTTTTCCCATATTTTCGATCAGTTTAGATGCTAAATGTTTAAAAATTCACCAACCAGTGCCATTTAGAGCCTTGACTGGTTTAATTTGATAAAAACCCTTTTAATTCAATGAATCAAAAACAAAAATGGGGAAAGAAACATTTAATTTTGGCCCACAGAAAGCTGGGACATAACTCATAACTCAGGCAATGACCTTGAATGTACTTTAAATCAATAGCATAACAGCATTTACTTATAAAACACATTCCAAACAACCTTCCCAAGTCATGGTGCAAAGAAAAAAAAAGTTTTGTCATCCATTTAGATGCTCACTGTTTGCATTTTTAATAACCAGCGCCATTTGGAGCCTTAAATGGTTTAATTTGATAGAAACTATTTTAATTTATTGACTTAAAAAACTAAATGGGGGAATACATATTTGATTTTGGGCCACAGAAAGCCCACAATTGTACTGTTGTCAACTTAAATTGCAAATTCTAAAGTCTCACTTTCTGCCACACAGTACAGAACACGTGAGACAACAGTTCACAATACAGAAAGATATTGAAAATAAACTATTCACAGAAATCCCTCTGAAGACATAACTCATAACTCGATCATGGAACCTTGAAAAAACTTTAAATCAACAGCACAACAATAAGACATAATCCAAACAACCTTCCTTAATCATGGTGCAAAAAAAAATATTTTGCCATATCTTTAATCAGTTTAGATGCTTGCTGTTTAAATGTTCAATAACCAGTGCCATTTGGAGCCTTGAATTGTTTAATTTAATTAACACCCTTTTAATGTATTGAAATAAAAACCAAAACAGGGACATAAACATTTGATTTTGGGCCACAAAAAAGCCCAGAGTCATACTGTTGTCAAAATAAATTACAATGTCTAAAGTCTCACATTCTGCCACACAGTACATAACATATGAGACAACAGATCACAGTACAGAAACATATTGAAGATAAACAACAGAAGGAAAGCTTTTTTTTTAATGCACTTTAAATCAACAGCACAATAACTATTTAAAATACAAAATCCAGACAATATTCCCTAGTCATGGTGCAAAAACATGTTGTTTTTCCCATATTTTTTAATCAGTTTGGATGCTCACTCTTTAAATTTTCAATAACCAGTGCCATGTGGAACCTTGAATGGTTTAATTTGATTCAAACCCTGTTAATTTATTTATTTAAAACTATGTTTATGTGGACATAAACATTTGATTTTGGGCCACAGAAAAGCCCAGTCATACTGAAGTCAACATAAATTATAGTACGTCTCACATTCTGCCACAGAGTACAGAAGACATGAGACAACAGATCACAGTGCAGAAAAATATTGCCAATAAACTATAAAAGTAAAGCTTTTTGAAGACATTACTCATTGAGCTTTGAATGTACTTTAAATCAATAGCACAACAATTATTTATAAAAAAAAACCCCAAAACAATCCAAAGAACCTTCCATAGTCATGGTGCAAAAAAAAAAAATAATAATTCTGTCATCAATTTAGATGCTCACTGTTTCCATTTTCATTAACAAGTGCCATCTGGAAACTTGAATGGTTTAATTTTATTAAAACCCTTTTAATTTTATAGAATTAAAAAACAAAAACATTAGATTTATCAACATAAAATTCAATGTCTAAAGTCTCACATTCTGCAACAAAGTGCCTCAACTGACATCAACTGTAAAAGGAAAGCTTTTTGAGGACATAACTCACAACTCGGTCATGGACCCCATAATGTACTTTAAGTCAATGGCACAACAATTCCTTATAAGACACTCAAAAATACCTTTTCTAGTCATGGTGCAAAAACTTTTTATTTTCTCCATATCTTTTATCAGTTTAGATGCTTACTGTTTAAATTTTCAATAATTTGGAGCCTTGAATGGTTTCAATAAATGTATTGAATTAAAAAACTACATGGGGGCATACACATTTGATTTTGGGCCACAGAAAGCCCAGAGTTGTACTGTTGTCAACATCCATCCATCCATGTTCTACCGCTTATTCCCTTTGGGGTCGCAGGAGGTGCTGGTGCCTATCTCAGCTACAATTGGGTGGAAGGCGGCGTACACCCTGGACAAGTTGCCATCTCATTGCAGCTGTTGTCAACATAAATCGCAATGTCTAAAGTCTCACATTCTGCCACTCAATACAGATCAATATTGACAACATATCACAGTACAAATGAATACTGACAATTAACTATAAAAGGGAAGCTTTTTGAAGACATTACTCGAAAAGCGGTGAATGTACTTTCAGTCAAAAGCATAACATTTAATTTTAAAACACAATCCAAACAACCTTCCCTAGTCATGGCGCAAAAACAATGTTTTGCCATAGCTTTAATCCGTTTAGATGCTCACTGTTTCCATTTTCAGGACCAGTAATAACCAGTGCCATTTGGAGCCTTGAATGGTTTAATTTGATAAAACCCTTTTAATTAATTGAATTTAAAACCAAAACGGGGACATAAACATTTGATTTTGGGCAACAGAAAGCCCAGAGTTATACTGTTGTCAACATAAATTGCAATGTCTAAAATCTCACATTGTGCTACACAATACAGAACATATGAGACAACAGATCAAAGCACAGAAGAATATATACAATAAAATATAAAAGGAAATTTTTTGGAAGACATAACTCATAAGTCCGTCAATGAGCCGAGATTGTACTTTAAATCAATTGCACAACAATTAATTATAAAACACAATCCAAACAACCTTCCCTAGTCATGGTGCAAAAAAAAAATGGTCTGTCATAAATTAAGATGCTCACTGTTTATATTTTCCATAACCAGTGCCATTTAAAATCGTTTCATTTGATTAAAACCATTTTAATTTATTGAATAAAGATAAAAATGGGGACATAAACATTTTTTATTGGGGCCACAGAAAACCCAGAATCGTAAACTATAAAAAGAAAGCTTTTTGATGACATAACTCATAACCCGGTGATGGACCTTTGATTGTACTTTAAATCAATAGCACAAAAATTACAAATGAGGCATAATCCAAACAACCTTCCCTAGTCAGGGTGAAAAAACAATGTTTTGCCAAAGCTTCGATAAATTTAGATGCTCAATGTTTAAATTTTTAATAATCAGTGCCATTTGGATTCTTGAATGGTTTCATTTGATTAAAACCGTTTTAATTTTTGGAATTAAATACCAAAAAAGGGAACATAAACATTTAATTTTGGGCCAGAGAAAGCCCAGTGTTGTACTTTTGTCTGACAATGTCTCAAATCTCACATTTTGCCCACAGTAAGCGACAACAGATCATAGTACAGAAGAATATTGATAATACATTATAAAAGAAAAGCTTTTGGAAGAAAAAAACTTTAATTGGGTCATGGACAATTGAATGTACTTTAAATCAATAACACAACAATTACTCATAAGACACAATCCAAACAACCTTCCCTAGTCATGGTGCAAAAAAAAGTTCCCTCATCAATTTAGATGCTCACTGTTTCCATTTTCATTAACCAGTGCCATTTGGAGCTCTGAATGGTTTAATTAGTTTGAAAACCTTTTAAGTTATTGATTTAAAAAACAAAATGGGGACATAAACATTTGATTTTGGGCCACAAAATTGCAATGTCTAAAGTCTCACATTCTGCCAGACATTACAGAAGACAAGAGACAACAGGTCACAATACAGAAGAAAATTTACAATAAACTATAAAAGGAAACATTTTTGACGTCATGATTCAATGGCCCTTGAATCTACATTACATCAAAAGCACAACAATCAATTATAAAACATAATCCAAACAACCTTATCTAGTCATGGTACAGAAAAACTGTTACAGTTTTCAATAATCAGTGCCAAATGGAATTAAATGGTTTCATTTGATTAAAATTCTTTCAATTTTTTAAATTAAAAAACAAAAAGGGGACATAAACATTTGATTTTGGGGCACAGAAAGCCCAGAATCATACTCTTGTCAACATAAATTGCAATGTCTAACGTCCCACATTCTGTCACACAGGACAGAACACATGAGAGAAGTACAGAAGAATATTGCCAAAAACTTTAAAGGGAAAGCTTTTTGAAGACATAACTTATAACTCGAATGTACTCTAAATCAACAGAACAATAGATAATTTTAAAACATAATCCAAACAACCTTCCCTAGTCATAGTGCAAAACATTTTTTATTTCCCCTTATCGTTGATCAGTTTAGATTCTCACTGTTTCAATTTTCAATAACCAGTGCCATTTGGAGCCTTGAATGGTTTAATTTAATGAAAACCTTTTTAATGTATTGAAATAAAAACCAAAATGGGGATATAAACATTAGATTTTTGGCTATAGAAAGACCAGAATTGTACTTTTGTTAGTACAATGCCACAGATTCACACTGTTGTTAACATAAATTGCAATGTCTAAAATATCCCATTCTGCCACACAGTACGAAACACGTGTAACAACAGATCACAGTAGAGAAGAATATTGACAATGCACTATAAAGGATATAAGTTATAACTGGGTCAGTGACCATTGAATGTACTTTAAAACAAAAGCACAGCAAATACTGATAAGACACAATTCAAACAACCATACTTAGTCATGGTGCAAAAAATTAATAAATACAGGTTTTCCCAAATTTTCGATCAGTTTAGATGCTAAATGTTTAAAAATTCACTAACCAGTGCCATTTGGAGCCTTGAATGGTTTAATTTGATAAAAACCCTTTTAATTCAATGAATCAAAAACAAAAATGGGGAAAGAAACATTTAATTTTGGCCCACAGAAAGCTGGGACATAACTCATAACTCAGGCAATGACCTTGAATGTACTTTAAATCAATAGCATAACAACATTTACTTATAAAACACATTCCAAACAACCTTCCCAAGTCATGGTGCAAAGAAAAAAAAAGTTTTGTCATCAATTTAGATGCTCACTGTTTGCATTTTTAATAACCAGTGCCAATTGGAGCCTTAAATGGTTTAATTTGATAGAAACTATTTTAATTTATTGACTTAAAAAACTAAATGGGGGAATACATATTTGATTTTGGGCCACAGAAAGCCCACAATTGTACTGTTGTCAACTTAAATTGCAAATTTTAAAGTCTCACTTTCTGCCACACAGTACAGAACACATGAGACAACAGTTCACAATACAAAAAGATATTGAAAATAAACTATTCACAGAAAGCTTTCTGAAGACATAACTCATAACTCGATCATGGAACCTTGAAAGAACTTTAAATCAACAGCACAACAATTAATTATAAGACATAATCCAAACAACCTTCCTTAGTCATGGTGCAAAAAAAATATTTTACCATATCTTTAATCAGTTTAGATGCTTACTGTTTAAATGTTCAATAACCAGTGCCATTTGGAGCCTTGAATGGTTTAATTTAATTAACACCATTTTAATGTATTGAAATAAAAACCAAAACAGGGACATCAACATTTGATTTTGGGCCACAAAAAAGCCCAGAGTCATACTGTTGTCAAAATAAATTACAATGTCTAAAGTCTCACATTCTGCCACACAGTACATAACATATGAGACAACAGATCACAGTACAGAAAGATATTGAAGATAAACTATAGAAGGAAAGCTTTTTTTTAATGCACTTTAAATCAACAGCACAATAATTACTTAAAATACATAAACCAGACAATATTCCCTAGTCATGGTGCAAAAACAAGTTGTTTTTCCCATATTTTTTAATCAGTTTAGATGCTCACTCTTTAAATTTTCAATAACCAGTGCCATGTGGAACCTTGAATGGTTTAATTTGATTCAAACCCTTTTAATTTATTTATTTAAAAATATGTTTATGTGGACATAAACATTTGATTTTGGGCCACAGAAAAGCCCAGTCATACTGTTGTCAACATAAATTACAGTACGTCTCACATTCTGCCACAGAGTACAGAAGACATGAGACAACAGATCACAGTGCAGAAAAACATTGCCAATAAACTATAAAAGTAAAGCTTTTTGAAGACATAACTCATTTAGCTTTGAATGTACTTTAAATCAATAGCACAACAATTAATTATAAAAAAAAAAACTATCCAAAGAACCTTCCATAGTCATGGTGCAAAAAAAAAATTAAAAAATAAAAAAATAAAAATTCTGTCATCAATTTAGATGCTCACTGTTTCCATTGTCATTAACAAGTGCCATTTGGAAATTTAAATGGTTTTATTTGATTAAAACCCTTTTAATTTATTGAATTAAAAAGCAAAATAGTGACATCAACATTTGACTTTGGGCCACAGAAAGCCCAGAACCATACTGTTGTCAACATAAATTGCAATGTCTAAAGTCTCACATTCTGCCACACAGTACATAACATATGAGACAAAAGATTACATTACAGAAAGATATTGACAATAAACTATAAATTGAAAGCGTTTTGAAGACATAACTCATAAAGCAGTCATGAACCCTTGAATATACTTTAAATCAACTACACAACATTTACTTTTAAGACATAATTCAAACAACCTTCCTTAGTCATGGTGCAAAAACATTTTGTTCCCATATCTTTGATCCGTTTAGATGCTCACTGTTTACATGTTCAATAACCAGTCCCATTTGGAGCCTTGAATGGTATGATCTAATTAAAACCATTTTTAATGTCCATTTTCTACCGCTTATTCCCTTTTGGGGTCGCGGGGGGCGCATGCACCTATCTCAGCTGCATTCAGGCAGAAGGTGGGGTACACCCTGGACAAGTCGCCACCTCATCGCAGGGCCAACACTGATAGACAGACGACATTCACAATTACATTCACACACTAGGGCCAATTTAGTGTTGCCAATCAACCTATCCCCAGGTGCATGTCTTTGGAGGTGGGAGGAATCCGGAGTACCCGGAGAGAATCCATGCATTCACGGGGAGGACATGCAAACTCCACACTGGGATTGAACCCAGGACTGCAGAACCTTCGTATTGTGAGGCAGACACACTAACCACTCTTCCACCGTGAAGCCCCCCTTTAAATGTATTTAATTAAAAACCAAAAAGGCGAAATAAACATTTGATTTTGGGCCACAGAAAACCCAGAGTTGTACTGTTGTCAGCATGAATTGCAATGTCTAAAGTCTCACATTCTGTCACGGAGAACAGAACATATGAGACTTCAGATCACTGTACAGAAAAATATTGACAATAAAATATGAACGGAAACTTTTTGAAGACATAACTCATTATCATACTTTATATCATTAGCACAACAATTACTTATAAGACACAATCTAGACAACTTTCCCTAGTGCAAAAAAAAACAACTAAAAACTTGTTTCCATTACTTTGATCAGTTTAGATCCTTACTCTTTCAGTTTTCAATAACCAGTGCCATTTGGAGTCTGGAATGGTTTAATTTGATTAAAACCCTTGTAATTTATTGAATTTAAATACAGATGAATACCGACAATAAACTAAAAGGGAAACTTTAGAAGACATAACTCAATGAGCTTTGAATGTACCTGAAATCAAAAGCGCACCAATTATTTATATAACACAATCCAAACAACCTTTCCCAGTCATGGTACAAAACAAAACAAAAAAAGTTCTGTCATCAATTTAGATGCGCACTGTTCACATTTTCAATAACCAGTTCCATGTGGAGCATTGAATGGTTTAATTTAGATTTAGACTTAGAATTCCTTTTTATTGTCATCCAAATTGGAACTTTCAGTACAAATAAGAACAAAATTGTGTTGCATTAGCTCATTGTAGTGCAGGATAAAAAAGCAATAAGGTGCAGATATAAATAAGTAGATAACTGTACAGATAAATATAGTGCACTTTTGCATATGCAACCAGGTTTATGGATGTACTATATGTTATATTGTCCTTTTATCCAAGCGAGTTAATCCATTTTGGGGGGAATTGAGGGAATAGTTATGATTCGTTCAAGAATCTTACGGCCTGAGGAAAGAAGCTGTTACAGAACTTGGAGGTTCTGCTTCGGAGGCTGCGGAACCTTTTCCAAGATTCCCACAGTGTAAACAGTCCTTGGTGGGGGTGGGACGAGTCTTTGCAGATTTTCTGAGCCCTGGTCAGGCAGCAGCTTTTTACGATCTCCTGGATAGGAGGATGAGGAGTCCTGATAATATTTTCCGCAGTCCTCACCACTCTCTGGTGTGACTTCCAGTCTGAGGCATTATAGGCTCCAGTCCAGACAAAAATGCAGTTAGTCAGTAGGCTCTCTATAGTGCCTCTGTAAAATGTGGTGAGAATAGGGGGAGGGAGCTGTGCTCTTTTCATCCGACGCAAAAAGTGCATGCGCTGCTGAGCTCTTTTTTACAAGAGGAACCAGGTTATATTGTCAGTGATCTTCACCCCTAGGAACTTGGTGCTGCTTACCATCTCCACCAAAATAGGGACATAAACATTTAATTTTAGGCCAGACAGAATTGTACTGTTGTCATGGCAATGCCTACAATCTCACATTCTGCAACAATGTATACAATAAATGAGAGAACCGATCACTGTACAGAAGGATATTGACAATAAACTCTTATTGTCAAAGTGTGGACTTTAGATGGTTTTTTTACCCAAAATGCAAAGGAATGTTGGAGTGGGCAAGGCGTGAAGGTAAGGACATATTTATCAATTACTATAAAAAAGGAACAAAAGGCGCACACAAGGGGGAAGTACAAAAACTCGGCTAATGAAACAAAAACTTGCACAAAGGCAGAAACTATGCAAATGAAGCAGACTTCATAATTGTGACATGAAAAAACAAAACTTATGTGGCATGGCAAGAAGCATAACTATGAACAGGCGTGAGTATCAGAGCTGAAGTCGCCAGGCTGACTTCCTGGCAACTTTCGGTTTAAATGGTAGTGATATGATTAGTGAAAACAGGTGCGTGACTCCAAAAGTGAAACAGGTGAAAGTAATGGTTGCTATGGTGACAAAACAAAAGAGTGTAACAGCAGGAACTGAGTATCCAAAAACCACACAGACCATGACTTAAACCAAAACATGATCACAGACATGACACTTATAAGACACAATCCAAACAACCTTCCCTGGTCATGGTGCAAAAAAAAAAAAAAAAAAAAGGTTTTGCCATAGCTTTCATTAATTGAGATGCTCACAAAATCCTTTTAATTTATTGAATTAAATACCAAAATGGGCAAAAACATTTAATTTTGGGCAACAGAAAGCCCATAGTCGTACTGTTGTCAAGATAAATCAACTAAAATCTCACATCCTGCCGCACAGTACAGAAAATATGAGACAGCAGATCACAGTACATAAGAATATTGACAATAAACTATAAAAGGAAATAGCTGCTTGATTGATTGATGGATTGATTATTGGTGTGCTAAACATACATAACATTATTTTCTTGTGTTTCAAGTACATGGGCCGGACGTGGCCGTTAAAGAGTGGGGGGTGTGGTACCGTGTAGTTCCTCGAGCACCTCCTCTTTTTGCATTCTTCATACGGGAAGGAAATAAAGTAATGCTGGTTCAGTCGACTTGCTTCCAAAGCGACTCGACGTTACCACTCCACGCAAAGCTCTATTTTTGTACCTTATTTTTTGTAAGAAAAGAGGAACCCGCCAGAGAAAATGGAGTCTCAAGTGCGCCAGAACTACCGCGAATGCGCCAGAACGACCACGAATGCGAGGCCGCCATTAACCGAATGGTGACTTCCTACGCTTACACTTCCAGGGCATTTTACTTCTCCCGAGATGACGTGGCCCTTCCAGGCTTTGCTCATTTCTTTAAAAATGAGCAAAGCCTGTTGTGACAGTCTCTCACTGTCGTCCATGGACCACCAAGCGCAGACATATGACTGGAGCAGGTTTGTGACTTCGTTTTATTTTGCAATAAATACGTCATGTAGGTCGGTTCGCTTTTCACCTCCTGTCCTCCCGAACCTCTCGCCCCTCCGGTTGCTTTTCAGCCGCCCTCGTCTTTGTCTGCGGCTTGCTCTTGGTTGCGTTCGCTCTCCTTGTGCTCGCGTCGCAAACAGCTCCTTCTGCCTCGTCGTCCATGGCCGCCCTCCTTTTACACACTCGGCGGAGATTATAAAATTGTGCCTATGTGGGCGATCCGCGCAACTATCATCCATCTCTGTGTCGATCCCGGCGCGCCCCGCCTTGTTGTCGGTCTGCGGGCCACGCCTCCCCACTGTCCTCCACCGCTAGACGCAGGCCGGGAATCCGACCGACTGAACCTACCCCCCCCTTTTCGAGGGATTCGCCGACCCCCCCACCTGGTCCGCCAACACCTGCAGGAGCTGGCATTGTTGTCGGCTGCTTGCTGCGAGGCCCATAGGGGGATATTCCTCCACCGCCTCCGGTGGTCGCCCCACGTTGGGCGCCAAATGTGACAGACTATCACTGTCCGGGTTCCACTGACCACCAAAAAACGGACATGACGACGAACAGGTTGTGACTTTGCTTTATTATTTCAATCAAGCTTGGTCTTTTATCGGGTCGCTTTTCAGCTGCACCTCCCACTGCTTGCTCCGCCTGCTTCCGTCTACCTCTTGCTCTCTGTCTTCTTCACCCTCTCCGTTTGCTCTCGCTCCGCACTTGTCTGGTTCTCTCCTACTACTGCTGCCCCGTCCTCCTCGGCTGCTGCCCTTTTATACATCGAAAGGAGATTACTAAATTGTGCCCAGCTGGGCGAACCACGCACCTGCCGTCCATTTCCGATCTGGTTCCGGCACGCCCTGCCTCGCTGCGGGCCCGCTGGCCACGCCCCCTCGCCACCATCTCTTGTTCTTTTCTTTTCTCCTCTGCCCCCCTCTCCCTCGTGGACACCTTTTTTTTGTTTTTAAAGTAGTTCCTCTCGTCGTTACTTTGCATAGAAATCCTCTACTTCTCCCACAAATAATGGGAGACAAATCACCCCACAACTTCTTAACATAAAATATATACTTTTTGAAACCTGTCAAAAAGGTAAAGAACCCCTCTATTGTTTTGGGGTCCTTTGCCTGGAAAACGTCGAAGACCCCTGTGCCACATTAAGTAATAAGGACACGCAATTCAACATTCGAGGACCCTTTTTGAACAAATAAATGAGAGAATGAAAAAAACACTTCCACCTTTTGCTCCCGCGCTTACACACAGAATTCAATCAAAAGGACAAGTGCAGCATCAATGTGGGCAAAAAGACGGATGCACACACGCATTAACGTCAAATCGAAGGCCACCGCTTCCAGTTATGGTGGCTATTCATCAATTAGGTCATGAAACGGCCCCTTTACTAAAGATGCAAATGGTGAAAAAAATGCGGAACTTCCTTTTCCTCATTGGAGCTCTTGAGAAGACAGCACTAAAATATTGGGCATTTCATTTTGACTAAAGGCTGCACGCTGAAATAAAAAAAACGTAACAGAGAATAGAAAATGGTACACAAAGTGCACCATTTTCCTTTCCATGGATGACATTCAAGACCCATGTGAGACATGAAGACCCAGGTTGCCTAGCAACAGTTTTACGCCGGTGCTCTCCGCTCCTTGGTGTTCGTCAGACCTTTTCGGGAAAAGTGCGTGCAGATGTGACTTGGCGCTTAAATGCTACAGCGTTGGTCTCACTCCCGCAAAAACATAGTGGTAAGCACCACGAGCGAGTTGGTGCAAATGTCAGCACTGATGAAGGTAAAAGAGTCAAAATGTTGCTACTTATTGTTATAAATTAAAAATGTTACTTTCTCCTTTTCAAGAATTTGACCTTTATTCTATTTAGGACAGTTGGAGGTTAGGGTTACGCATTCTGAGGCATTATTCTTTTCAAGGGACGTGACATAGCAAAACACACTTTAATGTCTCCAAAACAAATTATGGTGATAGCAGTTAGGCAGATACAAGACGAGTATTGTGAGTTTGTGTTCTTCAAATGAAGTCGTAACAACTTTCAAGAAGAATTTACGCCGAGTCTGGTTGAGTTTTTGACCTACAGTATTAGTCCGATTTTTTGTAATAAAATAATATATAATAATTAGAGATGTCCGATAATATCGGACTACCGATATTATCGTCCGATAAATGCTTTAAAATGTAACATCGGAAATGATCGGTATCGGTTTCTAAAAGTACCATTTCTGACTTTTTAAAACGCTGCTGTACGGAGTGGTACACGGACGTAGGGGGAAGTACAGAGCAGTTGCATCTCCCAGTCATGCTTGCCAACCCTCCCGATTTTCCCGAAAATCTCCCGATTTCCACCCAGACCACAATATTGGGGACGGGCCTTTAAGGCACTGCGTTTGCGTGCCGGCCCAATCACATAATATGTACGCCTTTTCACACACACAAGGCATACTTGGTCAACAGCCATGCAGGTCACACTGAGGGTGGCCGTATAAACAACTTTAACACTGTTACAAATATGCGCCACACTGTGAACCCACACCAAACAAGAATGGCAAACACATTTCGGGGGAACATCCGCACCGTAACACAACATAAACACAACAGAACAAATACCCAGAACCCCTCGCAGCACTAACTCTTCCGGGATGCTACAATATACACCACCCGCTACCCCCTACCTCAACCCCGGCCATCTCAACCTCCTCATGCTCTGTCAGGGAGAGCATGTCCCAAATTCCAAGCTGCGCTTTTGAGGCATTTTAAAAAACATAACGCACTTTGTGACTTCGATAATAAATATGGCAGAGCTATGTTGGCAATTTTTTCCATATCTTGAGTTGATTCATTTTGGAAAACCTTGTTACATTGTTTAATGCATCCAGCGGGGCATCACAACAAAATTAAGCAAATTTTGTGTTAATTCCACAACTGTATATATAGGTTGATATCAGAATCGGTAATTAAGATTTGGACAATACAAAATTATCGGATATCGGTAAAAAAGCCATTATCGGCCACCTCTAATAGTAATACAATAATATAATAATAATAAGGAATCAAAAGTAATGATATTTACGTCACATCAAATATTACATTTAAAAAAATATTTTGAGGAACACGTTTTTTTTTGGTCCTTTTTTCCTTGGGAAAAAAGGACCAAAAAAAATGAGTAAGGCAATGAATAGATCTAAAGTTGATCTATAGAATTAGAGACGACTCATATCAGGTTCAAACACAGATTACATCTATTAAACGAGACAAAAGACAAGGAATCAAACAGAGACAGAATTAAAATTTAGACACAATCTTGAGGAGAGACACGGCCCGGTACTCTCTGTATCATTCCTGCACCATTCTCTGCCACAAGATCGTTCTCGTGGTTCTTTACTTGATTTTCACCCCCCTCCTTCCCACAGCTGCTTCCTCAGGGAAGTGGGTCGTGACCAGCATTGCCTTCAATTCCCAAACTTTTCAAAGAAAGTTCCATAAAATAGATCAAAAAGGGTCCCATGAAATAGATCAAAGAGAGTTTGTAAAAATACTTCAATCAATCATCAATCAATGTTTATTTATATAGCCCTAAATCACAAATGTCTCAAGGGACTGTACAAACCACTACGACTACGACATCATCGGAAGAACCCACATAAGGTAAAGGAAAAGTCCCACCCAGTGGGACGCCAGTCACAATGATGACTATGAGAAACCTTTGAGAGGACCTCAAATTTGGGCAACCCCCCTTCTAGGGGACCGAAAGCAATGGATGTCGAGCGGGTCTAACATGATACTGTGAAAGTTCAATCCATAGTGGCTCCAACACAGCCGCGAGAGTTCAGTTCAAAGCGGATCCAAGACAGCGATGAGAGTCCCGTCCACAGGAAACCATCCCAAGCGGAGGCGGATCAGCAGCGTAGAGATGTCCCCAACCGATACACAGGCGAGCGGTCCATCCTGGGTCCCGACGAGCGGTCCATCCTGGGTCTCGACTCTGGACAGCCAGTACTTCATCCATGGTCATCGGACCGGACCCCCTCCACAAGGGAGGGGTGGACAGAGGAGAAAAAGAAAAGAAGCGGCAGATCAACTGGTCTAAAAAGGATGTCTATTTAAAGGCTAGAGTATACAAATGCGTTTTAAGGTGAGACTTAAATGCTTCTACTTAAAAGATTTTCCTCTGGAAGTTGGGCAGATTTCTGCCCAACTTCCAGAGGGGGACGCCTGGAAGTCCAGCATTCTTCTTGGAAAGCTACAGCATTTTTTGTTCTCGTCAGGAACACAATGTATTACAAGGTTTTATTTGATAATTTACACACAATTTTTCTGACAACTTATTTTTAACACTTTAATGACTGATACCCTAATGGGTCCAAGGGTTTCAATAAAAAATAATTCCCCAGGAAGAACAGGACGAAGTGGCTGGGGAGAGGAGAGTCTGGGCTTCCCTGCTTAGGCTGCTGCCCCCGAGACCCGACCTCGGATAAGCGGAAGAAGATGGATGGATGGAGGGTTACAATAAATATTGTATTGGTTTTGAATATAATAAATATCACAATGGCCACCCCATGCTTTCATTTGTCGGTGTGCGGCCCTCGGTGGAACAAGTTTGGACAGCCTTGCATTACTGACAGTCTCGCACTTGTGAATTTTGAACAATATTGAAACCTTTATTCCAGTTTATCAGGAGTGCCCAAACTTTTCGGCAAAAAAAAATAAAATACTTTTGACTCCTATCTTGTCTACTTTCGTGACGACCTCCTTTAAAGTATTGGAATCAATCAGTAAAAACAAGAAGCTAAAATGCGGCGGGAGTGTTTTGCACATATGTGCATTTTTCCCACCATGCATTGCATGGGATTTAAACAGGTGTAATTTTGAATTATATGTTGTGTTTGGACATTTTTTTTTTAATATCTACAATGTTCAGTGAGCAGGTTGTGTTATGTTTGGCGATGTGTATTGAATTTTTGTGTTAGTTTATTCGCGCCATGAGTGAGAAAAGTTGTTTGCCTTCCTATGTTTTATTCATTTCCAAGTGAAATTTGTGGTCATTAACCTGTATCTGTCTTGAGATGCCGTCGGATTCCTAACAGTTTTGCATCCATCCCTCTTCTCCCGCTTATCCGAAGTCGGGCAGCAGGAGCAGCAGTTTATGCAGGTAACCCCAGACTTCTGTCTCCCCAGCCACATCGCCCAGCTCTTCCCGGGGTATCCTGAGGCGTTCCCAGGCCAGGCCAGGCCAGTCTTACCAACATGTCCTGGGTGTCGAAACGTGGACTTTGGTGCAGCTTTCTGCGTGAATAGTTTTCCCGAGATGCAACAGAACTGGACCGGTTTAATTCTTACTCTAAAAAGTGTAAACAAAAGATGCGCTCAAGGCGGGGACACAAACTTGGCTAAGGGGACAAAACTAACACTAAGACGTATACTATGGGCATGAAACAAAATACACTAACTCAGGCATTAATAAACAAAAACTTACTTGCAGTGACGTGAGCAGAGCAGCATGGACTATGAAATTGCATGAAACAAGCAGCGTGAACTAATCATGAAACAGAGTGATGACGCCAGAACGACCAACAGAAAATGACAGGCTTAAATAGTCTCCTCATGATTCAAAACAGGTGCGTGAGTCCAAATGAGTCAGGTGAAACCAACGAGTTGTCATGGAAATAAAACAAGGGAGTGAAAGAACAGGAACTAATTGAGTCTTGAATCAACATCAATCAATCAATCAATCAATGTTTATTTATATAGCCCTAAATCACAAATGTCTCAAAGGACTGTACAAACCATTACGACTACGACATCCTCGGAAGAACACACATACGGGCAAGGAAAACTCACACCCAGTGGGCAGGGAGAATTCACACCCAGTGGAACGCCAGTGACAATGATGACTATGAGAAACCTTGGAGAGGACCTCAAATGTGGCCAACCCCCCCACCCCCTCTAGGGGACCGAAAGCAATGGATGTCGAGCGGGTCTAAAATGATACTGTGAAAGTTCAATCCATAGTGGCTCCTACACAGCCGCGAGTGTTTAGTTCAAAGCGAATCCAAGACAGCAGCGAGAGTCCTGTCCACAGGACACCATCCCAAGCGGAGGCGCATCAGCAGCGTAGAGATGTCCCCAACCGATACACAGGCGAGCGGTCCATCCTGGGTCCCGACGAGCGGTCCATCCTGGGTCTCAACTCTGGACAGCCAGTACTTCATCCATGGTCATCGGACTGCACCCCCTCCACAAGGGAGGGGGGGGACAGAAGAGAAAAAGGAAATAAGCGGCAGATCAACTGGTCTAAAAAGGAGGTCTATTTAAAGGCTAGAGTATACAAATGACATAACACAACTAAACAAAACATGATCACAGAAAGTGACACTGGGTCTTCCCGGTGGCCTCCTGCCAGTCGGACATGCCCTAAACACCTCCCTCCGGCGTTCGGGTGGCATCCTGACCAGATGCCCAAACCACCTCATTTGGCTCCTCTCCACGTGAAGAAGAAACGGCTTTACTTTGAGCTCCTCCTGGAAAACAGAGCTTCTCACCCTACCTCTAAGGGAAAGACCCGCCACCCGGCGGATGAAAAACTCATTTCGGCCGCTTGTATCCGTGATCTTGTCCTTTCGGTCATAACCCAAAGCTCATGACCATAGGTGAAGATGGGAATGTAGATCGACCGGTAAATTGAGAGTTTTGCCTTCCGGCTCAGCTCCTTCTTCACCACAACAGATCGATACAACGTTACTGAAGACGCCGCACCGATCCGCCTGTCGATCTCACGATCCACTCTTCCCTCACTGGTGAACAAGACTCCCAGATACTTGAACTCCTCCACTTGGGGCAGGGTCTCCTCCATAACCTGGAGATGGCATTCTACCCTTTTCTGGGCGAGACTTGGACTTGGGGGTGCTGAACCTCCAAATCTGATACGATCCGATACAGTGAGAGCTGAACATCCTGGCCAGATGTAGCCATCAGGACCACATCATCTGCAGAAAGCAGAGACCTAATCCTGCAGTCACCAAACCAGATCCCCTCAACGCCTTGACTGCGCCTAGAAATTCTGTCCACAAAAGTTATGAACAGAATCTGTGACAAAGGGCAGCTTTGGTAGAGCAATGCAGTCACATAGTTACAATGATAGGAGCCACCCCCAGATTCCTGATGATTCTTGGGACGTCTAAACACGCCGGTGGGGCCGAAACCCAGACTTCCTGTTGATTGTTTGAGAAAGTACTGATCATGCTTGGCAGATAGTTTCTTCCTTCACCACGCACGTGGACCAGGGCTGAGCCGGAAAACCAATACAGCTTCAAGTTTCCTTGACATTTTGCAGCTTGACCTGTGTCAGTTCTGGCGTACGCGGTTTCTGAGGGAGATAATCCGCGACGCGGACTTGTGATCATGCACTTGTTGACGTCGCCGCTTTCGAAATGTCGTCTGTCGGGGAGATATCAGATCTGTTGAGTGGCTCGGGAAGTGTCGGGCCGTGACTTTGCGCGCCTACGACGGGATTAGCGCAATTAGCGTGGAACACAAAGCATACAGGGGGGTGGGGGGAAGGAATGATAAAGGTAGGATGTTGACACAGCCTCACACGCTTTTATTTTTGCGAGCGTTTTTAGTTTACCTCCCAATAATTATCTTGTTGTTTTGACCAAGCAGGTACGAATACACCAACACATCATTCCAGCAGTGCCTATAAAACAGGACAAGGTGAGATTTATCTTTTTAGTGCGGTGGACCTTATCCATTGTCATTAATAATAATTGATTATCGATCAGATATTCGAGTGTACAAGAGGGATCAGTTTTTTTTTGCTGCCGATTCCAAACTCACATATTAACTAATTGTTTTTTAATTCATTTATAGTGGGTACTATTGACAGTGTAACAATATTTAAACTTTTGTTTGAGCATAACCAAGTCAGCAGTGACTTGATAATAACTATTATATTGTACTTATTTTATTACTTTAGTTTTTGCTCTTTAAAGTCCTCCTGTGTTCAGGGAATTAATCAACGAGTGTGTAAATATTAAGAAAAAAACGATCCTGAGAAAATACAGATATCCACCTAATCACTCTCATATCAATCATTGGGCACACCATTTTATAAGCCGCGTTAAAAGAGTCATATAATGGGGTTTTTTGACATTAAAAAATACTTCCTTGTGGTCTAATAATAATAATGGTTTAATGGTCAAAATGTTGCATAAATTATTGTATAGGAGGGAATGTTTATGGCATGGCCTCGAAGCCAGCGGCAGGTGAGTGGATTGCCCAGCTGGGACTGATTATCTGTCGTCCTTATTAGCAGCAGCTGAGAAGAGACACATTGTTGGAGTTGGAGCCAGAGAAAGACACACGAACATAGACACGCCTGACTGAAAAGTCCAATAATTTATTGCTGGAAAGCAATCCCTACATGTGTGCATGACAATGAAAACCTGCTTTCGGCATCAGGACAACCCCCCTCCCCCCCCCCCAAAAAAAGAGGGAACCCACCACAATTATATTTTACGGATCATCTTCAAGCCGCTTTCTGACAGTCACATCAGTTTGCGGCATTTTGTGGGCAGTCTTATTTACGTGGCTCACGTTCGACAGCGTCTTCTCCCGGTGTAGCGTGCAAGGACGGGGGTGGAGGAACAATACCATGATTTGCAAATCCTTTTCAACTTACATTCCATTGAATACACTGCAAAGACAATATACTTAACGTTGGAACTGTTTATGGACCGGCCTCGAAGCCTGCAGCAGGTGAGTGAATTGCCCAGCTGGGACTGATTATCTGTCGCCCTTATTAGCAGCAGCTGAGAAGAGACACATTGTTGGAGTTGGAGCCAGAGAAAGACACACGAACATAGACACGCCTGACTGAAAAGTCCAATAATTTATTGCTGGAAAGCAATCCCTACATGTGTGCATGACAATGAAAACTTGCTCAACCCTGTATACCGGGCTCAAGATGATCTGTCGGCATCAGGAGAACCCTCCCACCAAAAAAAGAGGGAACCCACCACAATTATATTTTACAGATCATCTTTAAGCCGCTTTCTGACAGTCACATCAGTTTGCGGCATTTTGTCGGCAGTCTTATTTACGTGGCTCACGATCGACAGCGTCTTCTCCCTGTCATCGTTGTTGTAGCGGTGTAGCGTGCAAGGACGGGAGTGGAGGAACAATACCATGATTTGCAAATCCTTTTCAACTTACATTCCATTGAATACACTGCAAAGACAATATACTTAACATTGGAACTGTTTTTGGTCCGGCCTCGAAGCCAGCGGCAGGTGAGTTGATTACCCAGCTGGGTCTGATTAACTAATCACCTATCGCCCTTATCAGCAGCAGCCGGGGCGAGATATGTTATGGGGGTTGGAGCCAGAGAAAGACACACCAACAGAGACACACCGGACTGAAAAGTCCAAAAATGTATTGCTGGAAAACAAATCCCCTACATGTGTGCATGACCATAAAAACTTGCTGAACCCTGTATAACCCTGCTCAAGATGTTTCTGTCGGCATCAGGAGAACCCCCCCTCCCCCCAAAAGAGGGAAACCACCTTAATTATATTTTACAGATCATCTTTAAGCTGCTTTCTGTCAGTCACATGAGTTTGCGCCGTTTTGTGGGCTGTCTTATTTACGTGGCTGATCTTCGACAGCGTCTTCTCCCTGTCATCTTTGTTGAAGCGGTGTAGCGTGCAAGGACGGGAGTGGAGGAACAATACCATGATTCGCAAATCCTTTTCAACTTATATTCCATTGAATACACTGCAATGACAATATACTAAACGTTGGAACTGTTTATGGTCCGGCCTCGAAGCCAGCGGCAGGTGAGTCGATTACCCAGCTGGGTCTGATTAACTAATCACCTATCGCCCTTATCAGCAGCAGCCGGAACGAGACATGTTGTTGGAGTTGGAGCCAGAGAAAGACACACCAACAGAGACACACCGGACTGAAAAGTCCAAAAATGTATTGCTGGAAAAACAAATCCCCTACATGTGTGCATGACCATAGAAACTTGCTCAACCCTGTACACCCCCCACCACCCCCAAGAGAGAAACTTCCACAATTATGTTTTACAGATAATTTTCAAACCACTTTCTGACAGTCGTTTCAGTATCCGTCGTTTTGTGGGTGGTCTTATTTACGTGGCTCACCTTCATCAGCGTCTTCTCCCCATCATCTTTGTTGTAGCAGTGTAGCGTGCAAGGACGAGGGTGAAGGGACAATACCATGATTTGAAAATCCTTTTCAACTTAATATCCCACTGAATGGACTGCAAAGACAAGATAGTTGACGTTGGAACTAGAAAACTTTTGTTATTTTTTGGCAAATATTAATTCATTTGGAATTTGATGCCTGCAACATGTTTCAAAAAAGCTGGCACAAGTGGCAAAAATGACTGCTCAGTCATTCACAAACAAGGATGGGGCGAGAGTCACCACTTTGTGAACAAATGCGTGAGCAAATTGGCGAACAGTTTAAGAACAACATTTCTCAACGGACAAGGTATTTAGGGATTTTCTAATCTACGGTTAATAATATCATTAAAAGGTTCAGAGAATCTGGAGAAATCATTGCACATAAGCGATGATATTACAGACCTTCGATCCCTCAGGCGGTACTTCATCAAAAACCGACATCAGTATGTAAAGTATATCACCACATGGGCTCAGGAAGACTTCAGAAAACCACTGTCAGTCACTACAGTTTGTCGTTACATCTGTAAATACAAGTTAAAATTGTATTGTGCAAAGCAAAAAACATTTATCAACAACACCCGGAAACGCCGGGCCCGAGCTCATCTCAGATGGACTGATGCAAAGTGGAAAAGTGTTCTGTGGCCTGACGAGTCCCCATTTCAAATTGTTTTTGGAAACAGAGGACGTCATGTCCTCCGGACCAAAGAGGAAAAGAACCATCTGGACTGTTAAAGGCGCAAAGTTGAAAACCCAGCATCTGTGATGGTATGGGGTTGTGTTAGTTCCCAAGGCATGGGTAACTTACACATCTGTGAAGGCACCATTAATGCTTGAAGGTACATACTGTCATGATCCGTGGCCCGGATCATGATTTGTTATGTTCTGTTAGTTTAGGACTCCCTCAGTTCCTGTTTGTGCACTCCTTGGATTAATTGGGTTCAGCTGCCTCTGGTTAGTGGTCCCATGCTTATCTGTTGTTAACAACTATTTAGAGAGCTATTTATTCACCTTGCTCGTCACGCTCAGTCTGGCTTCATTGTTTGCTGTGTGCAACAGTCACGTACATTTTATTTGTTCGTGCCACAGTTTTACGGTTTTTGTACCTTTTTGAGTTTTGAAAATTAAATCCTGTTTTTACCTGCACATCTTGTCCGGAGTAGTCCGTCTGCATTCCTGGGAGTGACACATACAGGTTTTGGAGCAACATATGTTGCCATCCAAGCAATGGTATCATGGACACCCCTGCTTATTTCAGCAAGACAATGCCAAGCCACTTGTTACCACAGCGTGGCTTCGTAGTAAAAGAGTGCGGGTACTAGACTGGCCTGCCTGTAGTCCAGTCCTGTCTCCCATTGAAAATGTGTGGTGCACTATGAAGGTTAATGTCAGGCTTGCCCCTGACAGTTTGTCTATGTTTTTGTTTTTTCCTCTGCATTTGTCTGTTTCCTGTGTTTAGTATTTCCTGTCTTTTAGTTTCTGTCAAGTGCTCTTAATTTGTCAGCTTCCTGTCTTGTTCCCTGAGTGCTGTGTTCCTCCTCAGTGTGTTTAGCATTTCCTGTCCTTAGTTCCTGTCTAGTGCTCTTATTTTGTCAGCTTCCTGTCTTATTCCCTGAGTGCTGTGTTCCCCTTCAGCTGCGGCTGATTGGCATCTGGCCACAGACCAACTGGGACGAGAAGTAGCTGTGCATCCCCAGGTGCACAGCTACTGATAGCCCCCCCCCCAAGGGACGGCTCCAAGACTTGCCCAGATAGGCCCACAGTCAACAGGGGTGGGTGGTAAAGTGCTTGAAACGCGGCCGAACTTCTCTCTAATTTAGCCATTAGCTCTAGCGCTAAATTGAGCCTCTCCGCCATGGACAACTCTGCGGGGTTCGTATTTGGCTGGATCATTCTGTCAGGGTTCTTAGTTGATGAACCCCAAGATGCAGAGACGGAGGCAGGCATTGAATGGGAAAACATGGTTTTAATTTAAATAATAGAACAAGAACAAACAAAAAGCACGCACGTGGGCGGAATAATAACTGAGGGTCTTTAGCACAGAAGCTTACAAGAAACAAAAAGGAACTTTAGCATGGAAGCTAGAGGATAACAAACAGAAAAACTGGAAATAGCTAATGCTAACAGAAACAGCTTACCGCTACGACGACCAGGACAAAACGTAGCATGACAGGTAGTAGCTGTAACAAAACGACACGACAGATAGCAAGACAAGAGTGATATGTGGCAACGACAATACGATGATCCAGCAGCTGACACAAGACAAAGGAGGTACAAATAGGAGCCAGCTGATTGGCAACGGGTGTGGCCAGATGCCAATCAGCCGCAGCTGAAGGGGAACACAGCACTCAGGGAACAAGACAGGAAGCTGACAAAATAAGAGCACTAGACAGGAACTAAGGACAGGAAATACTAAACACACTGAGGAGGAACACGGCACTCAGGGAACAAGACAGGAAGCTGACAAATTACGAGTACTTGACATGAACTAAAATACAGGAAATACTAAACACAGGAAACAGACAAATGCAGAGGAAAAAACTAAAACATAGAAAACCTGTTAGGGGCAAGCCTGACAGCTAAAATACTACAAGGGAGACTGTTGAACAACTTAAGCAAGAATAGGAAAGGATTCCACCTGCAAAAATTCAAAAATGTGTTCCCAAACGTTTACTGGGTGTTGTTAAAAGGAAAGGCCATGTAACACAGTGGTAAAAATGCCTCTGTGACAACTTTTTAGCAATGTGTTGCTGCCATTAAATTCTAAGTTAATGACTATTTGCCAACAATAAATACGTTTCTCAGTTGGAACATTATATATCTTGTCTCTGCAGTCTATTCAATTAAATATAAGTTGAAAAGGATTTGTAAATCATTGTATTCTATTTTTATTTACCATTTACACAATGTGCCAACTTCACTGGGTTTGGGTTTTGCTAAAGAGCTTTTCACAGATAAAATGACAAAGCGCCCATAGATGGATTAAAACAATTTAATTAAAACATAGGTCTCTATTGTCTATTAAGGCAATTATTAATTTCTGGTTAATATTTGCTTATTCCTTCATAAAGTTTACTAAGCAACTATTTATTGTTGTTTAAAGTTAGGTCTCACCGAGGACATATTTACGTTTGGACTCCAAACATGCAACATAAGACAAAAATGGTAAACCTCTACCGTGACGTCCCAATCATCCCAAATTCCAAACAGCCGAGTTAACAAATTGTTTCATTTATAACGTCGCCGTCAAGTTTCTGGGACTTACGACGACAATCGTTAAAATGACCTTTCCAGAGAAGGGCAGGAAGGAAACCACATGGAACATATTTAAGCATGCAATCTACACAGCTTCAATGTTTACATGACAAGGGCAGCAGGAAAAGATGGCAGTAAATATAACTGATGGTTTTGTGCAGGACCTCGCTGAGAAAAACACAATAAAAAATGCTAATATATAATGAAATTAATTAAAGGATGTCGACTCTGATTTAATCTGACAGGGAGGTAATTTGTCTGTCTCTGTGTGCCTGAGGACGCCGTGTGTGTGTGTGTGTGTGTGTGTGTGTGTGTGTGTGTGTGTGTGTGTGTGTGTGTGTGTGTGTGTGTGTGTGTGTGTGTGTGTGTGTGTGTGTGTGTGTGTGTGTGTGTGGTTTTGTAATTGCTTTGTGCCAATGGGGCAATTTCTCAAAGTTGAGTTTGACTGCAATGGAAGTCTTTTGTGTAATCTGCTTACTTCCGTAGAATTTAGACAAATATAAGACATTAAGACCAGAGCAGTATCCTGTTTAGGATCTTTTTTTGTTAAGTTTTTCATCAAATGTAAGTGTGTGTTGCAAAAGACCAGAACTGATCAAATGGGGTAAATGATGTGACAGGGGAAGTGCACTTGATTGGGAATTGTGTAATTATGTGAGACAAAAACAAGTGTTTATCTTTTTTTATGTATTCTAACTCATAAATAAACGCTAGCAAAAGTCAGCTAAATGAGTCGCTCTATTCTGCCTATAAAGTTCTCTAAAAAAACCTCCATAATTCTTTTACATACACATACGTAATATGTAATGCAGTAACATTCATATTAACATGTAATAGCTACATAATTTGATAATTTTAAGCAGGCAAAGGTATATTCATTTCCCGACGCATCACAACGTTCATTTTCCCCTCAACGACAACAATACTAGTAAGCATGGCAGACTTGTTGAGAGACAAGAAAGACTACTTTGGGACAAATGATGATACAGAAAAGTCTATTTTTGAGCCTGAAAATAAGGAGGACGATTTACAAGTTTTAGAAGCTGTGTGCTAAACAGATGCAGCTTTAGTCAAACACTAATCATCATGTAGCAGAATTGCTAAGTGCTAAACAAGATAAACAAACATAATAAAACAATCACCTACTGTACAATGTCTGCTCTCACTGGGATAAAGCCTGACGGGATGTTTATATTTTCCCCTTTACATCAACATTTCATCACAGTCCTTGCAAAAGGGTTTAAAAAATGGGTCTTTTTTCGCCATCTCCAAGTCTAAGTTGGATGTCAACGTTGACCAACTTGTGGGTTTCTGTCCTTAAAGGCCTACTGAAATGAGATGTTCTTATTTAAACGGGAATAGCAGGTCCATTCTATGTGTCATACTTGATCATTTCGCGATATTGCCATATTTTTGCTAAAAGGATTTAGTAGAGAACATTGAGGATAAAGTTCGCAACTTTTGGTCGCTAATAGAAAAGCCCTGCCTTTACCGGAAGTATGTGCGCGTGACGTCACAAGTTGCAGGACTCCACACATATACCCATTGTTTTTAATGGGAGGCACCAGCAGTAAAAGCAATTTGGACCGAGAAAGCGACAATTTCCCCATTAATTTGAGCGAGGATGAAAGATTCGTGAATTTGATAGTAAAGCACTAGAAAAAAAAAAAAAAAGCGACGCCCTCGGGCGACAGCAGTGTGAGCGTTTCAGATGTAATTAGACACATTTACTAGGATAATTCTTGAAGATCCCTTATCTGCTTATTGTTTTAATAGTGTTTTAGTGAGATTTTAAAGATTGTAAAGGCATACCTTGAGGTCGGATGGCTGCGGTGAACACGCAGTGTCTAAGAGAGAAGCCGAGGAGCCAAGCTCACAGCTGCTGCAGGACGACGAATAATCCACTGATGTCTTTGGTAAGATGTATCACAATTTATATCACAACTTCCCCATCCAAAAACATACTGTTTGACGTAGAAAAATATGTTCGCTTGACCGCTCTGTGTTGAAGCTTCACAACAAACAAAGAAACATCGGCTGTGTCTCGGTGCTAAAGACAGCTGCAATCCACCGCTTTCCACCACCAGCATTTTTCTTTGACGTCTCCATTATTAAATGAACAAATTGCAAAAGATTCAGCAACACAGATGTCCAAAATACTGTGTAATTATGCCATGAACAGAGACGACTTTTAGCCGTGTTTGGTGCTACGCTAATATGTTCTCTCCAACACGTGACGTCACGCGTATGCGTCATCATTCCAGAAAGTTTTCAACAAGAAACTCGCGGGAAATTTAAAATTGCAATTTAGTCAACTAAAAAGGCCATATTGGCATGTGTTGCAATGTTAATATTTCATCATTGATATATAAACTATCAGACTGTGTGGTCGGTAGTAGTGGGTTTCAGTAGGCCTTTAACCTTCTATTATCCAGGTGAGAGACATGATTTATAATCTAAAATTAACTTTCACCAACTCAGAGGCGATGCAGCTGCTCAATACGTCATTATAGCAGCATAAGAGGCTGTCTCCAGACTTCCCCCACATTCGATCCATACCAGTTTGCTTATCGCCCTAACCGCCCCACAGAGGGCACTCCACCTGAGCTTAGAACATCTGGAAGGAAGGAACACACACGTGTGGATGTTATTTCTGGACTCGAGCTCGGCGTTCAACACCATCTGGCTCCCCTTGGATTCAGTACCCCCCTATGCAACTGACTGCTTGACTTCCTCACAGACAGACCCCAATCTGTGAGAGTAGGCAACAACACCTCCAGTGTCATCTCCCTGAGCACCGGCTCCCCCCCAGGGCTTCGTCCTGAGTCCCCTGCTGTTCACGTTGATGACCAATGACTGCTGTGCCAGGTCCACGACTAACCACATTGTGAGGTATGCGGTGAAACATCTGGTTGACTGGTGCAGAACCAACAACCTGGTCCTGAACGTCGTCAAGACCAAAAAAGATCATTGTCGACTTCAGGAAGCACCAGTCCAACCACAGTCCACACTTCATCAACGGCACAACGGTGGAGATGGTAAGCAGCACCAAATTCCTGGGGGTGCAGATAACTAACAATATTACCTGGTCCCTTATAAAAAGAGCTCAGCAGCGCATGCACTTTTTGCTTCGGATAAAAAGAGCACAGCTCCCTCCCCCATTCTCACCACTTTATGCAGAGGCACTGTAGCTAGTCTATTGACCAACAGTATCTCTGTCTGAACTGGAGCCTGCAGTGCCACGGACTGGAAGTCTCTGCAGAGAGTGGTGACGGCGGAAAAAATTATCAGGACTCCTCTTCATCCTTTCCAGGAGATCGCAAAAAGCCGCTGCCTGACCAGGGCTCAGAAAATCTGCAAAGACTCCTCCCACCCCCACCAAGGACTGTTTTCACTGCTGGAAAGTGGTTCCGCAGCCTCCGTAGCAGAACCTCCAGGTTCTGTAACAGCTTCTTCCCTCAGGCCGTAAGACTCTTGAACGCATCATCATAATCCCCTTAATTTCCACCCAAAAATGGACTAACTGGCAGGAATATAAAGACAATATAACATACATCCATAAACCTTGATGCATATGCAAAAGTGCAATATATTTATCCGTACAGAAATCTATATATTTATATCTGCACCTCATTGGTCTTTTATCCTGCACGACAATGAGCTAATGCAACGAAATTTCGTTCTTATCTGTATTGCAAAGTTCAAATTTGAATAACAATCAAAGGAAGTCTAAGTCTAAGCTAGTTTGCTCTCTGTGATTGCAACGCCGCTAAAAATAGTTTGTCTGTATTAGCACTTATGATTATTACGATTATATATATACCTATATATATATAGTTCAAGGGTTGACCCCGAGATGCAGAGAATGGAGGCAAGGTTAGCGATAGTGACAAAAATAAAATATTTAATAAGTCAAAATGGTAACAAAGGAAGATGGGGCAAACGTGCACACAATGGGAAATATAAAAAAGGTAGTCCCTCTCAGAGGCTGGCAGGGAAAAGGCCAGGGCGCACACAGCGTGGCAAAACTAGTCCTCAAAACAAGGAGGTTAGAAAAAACAAAAACGCAACGAGGTCAAAATACACGAATACACGAGAGTAACATACCAGGGGAGCTGAATGTGAGAAGAACATGTCAGAGTGGAGTTCAGGAACAATAGTCGGCAGGGACCAGCTGGCGTTGAAGCGCTTAAATACTACCGGGACGTGATTGGCAGCAGGTGTGCCGAGTGAGGGCCAATATACTGTGGAAAACGACTGACAAACCAGATGAGGAGGCAGGGAGAATACAACAAACACAACATATAATAACAATATCGCTTATACTTGTTAATATTCAGTTCACAACATGTAAATTGAGTATTATTGCCGCCTTTTGAATGTTTTTTGAGAACCTTTTGGCCGCAATAGTGTACTCCCATTATCTGCATTGTTAGCCACCTCCTATTTGCCGTATTTTCCGGTTTAGAATGCATAGAAAAATAAAAAAAACATGTGTTCTTGTCTTACATAAGGATTGTGAATGATAGATAGATAGATAGATAGATAGATAGATAGATAGATAGATAGATAGATAGATAGATAGATAGATAGATAGATAGATAGATAGATAGATAGATAGATAGTACTTTATTGATTCCTTCAGGAGAGTTCCTTCAGGAAAATTAAAATAGAGAAAAGGTCCGTTCTCCTTTAACATTTGTAATTTTTGTAGTTGGTTAAACCGATTCTTCCATTTGAACCAAATGTCCATTGTTCTTTGGAACATCATGATTGCTCTTTTCCCAACATACCTTTTACCCCCCGAAAGATCTCTATTGAACAGTGACATTATCACCCCACCACCTTTGAGGAGCAGTGAGGCGCCCAGGGACCGTGTCTGGCTCACCGTGGTTCAGCTTCCTGGTCGGTAGGGTTGGGTATCGAGTATCGAGTATCGATTGGAACCGGAACTAACTTTCCGATTCTCCCGGAATCGTTCAAAAGTTTAAATTTCGATTCCTAGTTTCGATACCCAGTCCGCCGACCGGAAAAAAAAGAAGTCCGCCCACCAACGAAGAAGCGCCCACCGCCGGTAGTGTAGCATAGCCGAGCCTATGTAGCCGAGCGAGTCAGTCGAACTGGCGTCGGCGGTCGAAAGTGTGGCTTTATTTTACAAAAAAAAATGAATATATCACGTGCGACAGGACTGTTTCGTGCTTAGGAGGGTGCACGTCGAACATGATGAAGCACATCCGAGTTCATGGAGAAACAATTAAATGTCTGCCTCTTCCTCTGGCTCCGGCTCCGACGCCCAGCCTGGCACCTCGGTGACTGCACTGCAGTCCGAATCCGGTAAGTAAAACAATATATATGCCATAAACAATGTGTTTTGCGCCAACGTTGAGGCAGCTAACAAATTAGCCCGCGTATTTTTCATAGACAATTTACAACCTGCTAGCCAGGCACCGCCATGTGCTCAGCGTACTCCGTTCACCATAGCGGCAATGGGGAAGATGTCGGTGCCACAGACGGAAGAGTGCCACAGAAAGGTCGCAGCACACATCGTCAAAAGACTGCATCCCTTTTCAGAGGTGGAATCTCCAACATTTAGGTCAGTTAAGCAATAACGTTAGAGCTAAGGTAACTGATACTGGGCTGAACAGTAACAGCAACATTACATGTTTGTTTATGTTTGCAGGGATATGGGGAAAACTCTCAACCCAAAATACATACCACCTTCCAGGGACTACCTGGCAAACACATTGATCAGAGAATCGTCAGGAATCGGAATCAAAACAGAGAATCGGAATCGGAATTGTTCGAATTCAAACGATATCCATCCCTATTGGTCGGTAGAGTGGTGTAGTGTCCTGCCCAAGGGCACAACATCAGCTAGTGGGATGGGTGAAGCGGGATCGAGTTGAACTGGGAACTGTCTGGTTTCTGGACAACCTGCATTGGCTCCTGAGCCAGGCTCTCGAAGAAGATGCAGGACCAGACGTTCACGTTTATTTACCTACAATAACCACTCGGTAACCATTTTCTAGAATTCTCTGGCCTTCTTTTTTTCTACAATTATTTTTATGCGTCTGCAGCCTTCAGTGACCAGCAGGGCTAATGGAGCGTGGGATGTGTTGGGGGAGATTCTTAAACTGCTTTAATAAGAAAGCACAAATGCTGCAGAGATAAGGCCAAAGACAGGCAACTTTCAAGCAGCTGCGACCTGCGAACCTTTATGTAAAATATGATAACAAATCCAACTCCATCCAACTGAGACTAAGATACAAAACAGGAGTTTAGATGTACAGTATAAACAAGGCTGGAGTTCTTCTTTGCCGTGATTCATTTCTGGCAAACATGAATAGCAGACACAAATCTCAAAATCACTGCAAACTTCAAACTAAAGATGAGAAGCAGACAGAACGCCAACATGACCTAGCAGGCGGTGACCACAGATCTTATCCTCGCTGAATGATATGGTTTTTGTTCTGGTGTCTTGGTTGTAGCAGGATGCAGTGGCTGCGGCACACATCGGCTAGTAAAACTTACTTTTGGAGAGTTTTCTCCTTGGAGGGCCGCACACTTCTACTTGCTGGCCAGAGATACCCTGACTGACGTTAGATAGATCCACAGACCGAGCGCGATCTACCAGTCAAACTTTGGCACTTTTAGACCAACAGACTCGTCAACGGGCACGCATTTAAACCCCTTAACACGCCTGCACGCCTGACCTCTTTCTTCCACCTCACATCCTGCCGTTCTCTACGCGATGATTGTTGCATTCCATCGGACATATTCTGGTATCAAACAACTCTTACCTCAACCACGACCTGCAACGGGAAGCTAACAAACCAAATATTCTGTGACTA
>NC_084629.1:34009562-34032062 GCF_033978795.1 Nerophis ophidion | reverse complement strand
TAATCAAACTTGCGTGCAGTCTTTCCCTCGGATCCTCGGCCTATTGGAATCATGAATGCCTGATAAGCCGTTTTCAAATCATGCACAAAAGGCAATACTGCCACCAGGCAGCAGATACGCGAGATATGCGGCGCTCAAACTGAGATGGACTTCTACTGGATCACAGCTCTGCTATCGGAGATCTGATAAGAACCGATCCCCTCGCCGGGTCAACTGAGCGACATTCTGCTGCTCCTTTTTCCCAACAGCACTGTCTCATGTTGAGCAGAAGAGTGAAGATGTTTCTATTCTTTAAACCCGATATGTGTCCTGGAGTTATCTCCGTGCTTTGGAAACAGGCTGCATATTTATAGCAGGGTGTACAAACTTTTGACTTGGGAGCCATGCTGGGCTATAAAAAATGTGACTGGGAACCAAAAGCTGACTGCATGTAAAGTAACAATATATTTATAAACACATATACTGTATATCCTATGTGTGCACATTTATATATACATATTATTATTATTATTATTATTGTTATCAATATGACATACACGTGGCGCAGTGGGAGAGTGGCCGTGCGCAACCCGAGGGTCACTGGTTCAAATCCCACCTAG
Source organism: Nerophis ophidion (assembly GCF_033978795.1). NCBI lineage: Eukaryota > Metazoa > Chordata > Actinopteri > Syngnathiformes > Syngnathidae > Nerophis > Nerophis ophidion. Next base: position 34,031,463 of record NC_084629.1, on the reverse strand, counting down.
AACCAACCTCGTCACGTCCGTTGTGTCCTGAGCAAGACACTTCACCCTTGCTCCTGATGGGTGCTGGTTGGCGCCTTGCATGGCAGCTCCCTCCATCAGTGTGTGAATGTGTGTGTGAATGGGTAAATGTGGAAGTAGTGTCAAAGCGCTTTGAGTACCTTGAAGGTAGAAAAGCGCTATACAAGTACAACCCATTTATTTATTTATATATATATATATATATATATATATATATATATATATATATATATATATATATATATATATATATATATATATATATATATATATATATATATATATATATATATATATGTATATGTAGGTGTGGGAAAAATCACAAGACTACTTCATCTCTACAAAACTGTTTCATGCTTGAGGTTTCATGAAACAGTTCTGTAGAGATGAAGTAGTCTTGTGATTTTTCCCACACCTACATATTGCGCTTTACCACGGTATCGAGCACTATTCTCTGGATAATCCAATATATATATATATATATATATGTATATATATATATATATATATATATATATATATATATATATATATATATATATATATATATATATATATAAAAATATATATACATATATTGTGATCCGATGGTCGGATTTTCACAGATTGTTGTTTTGTTCCATTTTCATATCATATTTCGGTAGTTTGACCTCCTTTTGTCCTGTTTAGTCTGTCACCATGGTTACATATTATTTCCACCTGCTACTCTCGGTTCCCGCACACCTGTTACCCGCAATCACCATCCTTATATAAGCCAGCCTTTTCTGTTCATTCATTCTCGGACTCTAATTTGCTCTCATGCAACAGTTGATGTCTTGTGTTTTATGCACTTTCTCGCTAGCTTCCACGCTAAGCTCTATTTCATTCCTAGCTTTCATGTTAGCGCTTTTGTTTTCCCTTTTTGTGCCTTCGTGCCAAGTGTTTGTGTTTCTGTTCGTTTTCCTAGCTTTCCATGCTAGCGCTTTTGTTTGCCTTTCTGTTAGCACCAGTGTTTTTGTTCTTAGGGCGGTCATAGCTCGGTTGGTAGAGCGGCCGTGCCAACAACTTGAGGGTTCCAGGTTCGATTCCCGCTTTTGCCATAGTAGTCACTGCCGTTGTGTCCTTGGGCAAGACACTTCGCACACCTGCTTCCAGTGTCACCCACACTGGTTTGAAATGTAACTTAGATATTGGGTTTCACTATGTAAAGCGCTTTGAGTCACTAGAGAAAAGCGCTATATAAATATAAATTCTCTTCTCTCTCTCTTCTTCTCTTAGCCTGTTTTGAGTTAAATACATTTTTATTTTTTACCTCAAGCTGTGTTCTTGCCCGACACATCCCTGGAGGAACAAATCCGGCATCGCTATGCCGCATGAGCTTCACAATATATATATAATGAGGTGGCGACTTGTCCAAGGTGTACCCCGCCTACCGGCCGAATACAACTGAGATAGGATCCAGTGACCCACCGCGACCCCAAAAGGGACAAGCGGTAGAAATGGATGGATGGATATATATATATATATATATATATATATATATATATATATATATATATATATATATATATGTATATATACATTTAAGAGTGTGTGGAAGTTGGACTAAAGATTTGTAATCAATCAGATGTATCAAGCAGCTAACATGGATAAATGTGGAGAGAGTCTTTGTTGCATTTTTTTCCCATCGTGCATTGCAGTGGATTTAAATCGGTGTCATTTTGAAGTATGTGTTGTGCTTGGACATTTTTTTTATAACATCCACAAAGTTCAGTGAGCTGGTTGTGACACGTGCGACATGTGCGTTGTGACAAGCGACAAAGTTTGTTTGGATTGGGTCATATATATAAATATTGTGCTTGGGCCACTTAAAATTGAAATTCATGGTCATTAACCTGACTTATGTACATTGTCGACCAGGGGGCGGCAAACTTGCAGCAATTATACCGTCAGATATTTGAAAATTAAGTTAGAGGCCCCTTATAGACTAGATTCATATTAAACTCATGACGTGTCAGTAAACTGAACACGCTGGCGGGCCGTAGTTTGGACACCCCTGATCTGTAGGTAAGAATCTAACAAACAATATGAATAGAGCATTAATGCTGCACTGAAAATAAATACACTACCTACTGTGGATTTGGATTATATTTTGGCCTCATTCCTGTGAGAATCCTGCGAGTGACTAAAGCATTAAAGAGTGAGGTTGGTTAATTTATCCAAGACGAGTTGCAATGTACTCAATAACTTCATAGGTAGCATTTGTGAGCAGATACAGTTTTAGTTTTAAAAGGCAGATCAATGTTTCTTAGCATCTTTTGGAAAGGTGCGCATTTATTTATTATTTATTGTGTTCCTGTTCTGACTTGAACAACAGAGAAGTCATCATGTACCTGTCCATCCAGCCAATACAGTCTTGAAGTCTCGGTCCAGTGCATCTGCATGAAGACATGAAGGACTGAGTTAATGATCTGAGGATATTTAGATATGTCAAGCAAGTAATGCCAGAAATGATTATATAGATGAAATTTACAAATATTATTTGCAAAGGTTCGTTTATTCCAGTAATGATGTTCAGTAGGTGTGAATGCTTATAAGTGGCAGAGGCTAACAACATGCACATCATTTTTTCCCCCCTTTTGAAATCATTTTGATGATTGCGGCTCACAGATTATGAGAAGCCCAAATTGAAAATCTCACAACATTTGAGGAGTTGAAAAACCTGCAAACAAATATCATCAAAATGAAAACAAATATAGATCACCAAAATGATAACAATGTATTCTCTCCCCCAGGGATCAGTAAAGTACTTTATAGTCTATTCTATTCTATTCTAAAGATTATCCAATAAAATCCTCCATAATGATAATCCAATAAAATCATCAATAAAGATCATGAAAAAGATAATCAATAAAGTTAATCCAATAAAATCATCAATAAAGATCATCAAAAAAGATCATCAGAATGATAATCAATAAAGTTAATCCAATAAAATATTTAATAAAAATCATCACTAAAGATCATCCAATAAAATCACACATACATATCATCAAATTGATAACCAATAAAGACCATCCATAAAAATCACCCAATAAAATCATCAATAAAGATATTTAAAATGATAACCAATAATGATCATCAATAAAATAATCAATAAAATCATCCATAAAGATCATCAAAATGATAACCAACAAAGATAATCCATAAAATCATCAATACAATCGTCAATACAGATCATAAAAATGATAACCAACAAATATCATTAATAAAATCATTAATGACGATCATCAATACAATAATCAATAAAGATTATCAAAATGATAACCAATAAAGTTCATCCAATAAAAGATTCAATAATGATCACCAATGAAGATAATTAAATAAAATCATCAATAAAGATCATCCAATAAAAGTATCCATAAAGATCATCAAAATGATAACCAATTAATATAATCAATAATGATCATCCAATACAATCATCCATGAAGATAATCAAAATGATAACCAATGAAGATCCTCCAAAGAAATCATCTAGAAAGATAATCAAAATGATAACCAAAACAGATCATCAAATGAAATTATCCACCAAGATCAGCAAAATGTTAACCAATAAAGATCATCAATAAAATCATCAATTAAATCATCAAAAAAAAAATCTATAAAATCATCAATAAAGATCATCAAATGAAATTATCCACCAAGATCAGCAAAATGATGACCAATAAAGATCATCAATAAAATCATCAATAAAGATCATCAAAATGATAACCAATCAAGATCTTCAATAAATTAATCAATATAGAAAATCAAAATGATCATCAATGGAGTTCACACAATAGAATCTTCAATAAATAAACCAATAAAATCATCAAAATTATAACCAATAAAGATCATCAATAAAATAATCAATGAAGATAATCAAAGTGATCATCTATAAAGTTAATCCAATAAAATCTTCAATAAAATCATCAATAAAGATCATCAAAATGATAACGAATACAGATAATCAATAAAGATAATTCCAAAAAATCATCCATAATGATAATCAAAATGATAGCCAATAAAATCATCAATAAAATCATCAATAAATATCATTAAAATGATAACCAATAAAGACAATCAATAAAAATCATCAATGAAGATCATCAAAATGATAACCTATACAGATAATCAATAAGTCATCAATACAGATCATCAAAATGATAATCAATAAAGATTATCAATAAAATCATCAATAAAGATCATCAAAATGATCATCAATAAAGTTCATTCAATAAAAATCATCAATAAAGATTGTTCAATAAAATCCTCAATAAAGATCATCAAAATGACAACCAATAAATATGATCAATAAAAATTGCTAATGCAGGCTTCCTACCACAACACTTCCTGTCTAGTCCCTCCTCCTTTGTCGATGATGTAAGTGTTTTTTTTTGTTGTTAATGTTTATTCATGTACCAATATGGTGGTCAAAGTTAAAGAATTGTTGTGATTTCTGATTGTTTGTGAGGGCACCCATTATTAGACTTCTGTGTATGCGTGCATGTTGACAGAGCAGCACATGCAGCACAGTTTGTTGTTTAGGTGTGTTTATTTTGGAGATTTTTATTTTTTTCGATTTTACCTCATTCAAGAAATATGAATTACTCAAAGTATTGTGAGTAATCCAACGAGATGACTTGTTATTTTTGACAGCTCTAATATTTCCTCTATTGTTCGCATTTAAACAACTGTAACATGAGATTCTACATTGAAAATGTTTAAAGGAAACAAAGTTAACATTGCCAGACTGCAACTTATCTTTAAGTGTCATCTACATTATATGATGTTTTGATTTTAGGATTACATGCAATTGGTTGAATTCTTGCTTTGTCTCTTTGTGTGGAGTAGGGTTGTACGGTATACCAATTATGGTAACGCAGAACTAATGAATCAAAAACGGTACTATACTCTGTTTGAAAAGTACTGGTTCCCCATTTTTTGTTTGTTTTTCTTTTTACAGGCATGACGGGTCTTCATGACGGCGAGGAGCATGTTCGGCAACGCACAATCACAGAGTACTTTCAAGCAGACAAGGAGTGTAGATGAAAAGGGAGAATGAAGGTGTTTTGGTTCAAAAAACTAAAGATAAAGGTGAAGTCATAACACTAAAACGCCCTCAGGAAGCAGCGTACATACATCCGCAATCGGCAGTGTTTTAACTACTTTTAAATCACTAACCCTTGTCTCCATGGCGACAAATAAAATGCCTGCAGGACGAGGAATAGCTAAACATGCTTCTCTACACACCATAAGAGGATACTAACATTAGATAGTAATCCTGATTGTAAACAAATGCCATGGGTGGATGTACACCTGACATCCACTGTAATTATACCAAGTACAAAAGCGTATTCAGTTGATACAGATAGATAGATAGTACTTTATTTATTCCGTCAGGAGAGCTCCTTCAGGAAAATTACAATTTTCAGCACAATCCCATTCAAGATCAGACAAACATTACAGGGAGACAGAACAGGATCGCTGACGGGTCTGCCGGCTTCCAGCGCCCCTTACAAAAAAGATGGCATACAGGTAAACAAGGGGGGGTGGGAGAAAAAAAATAGAAGATTAAAATAAAATAAAAAAATAAAAAATCGGTCTTAGCCTAGGCCCTGGAGTGGGGGTGCAGACTGAGGCCAAGGGAAAAGAACAACTCATAGCCATAGTACACATCCCTCTTACACACATGTAAGAGGGAAACATCAAACATCAAAGAATACAAAGGACATTAAAGACATTAAAGCAGCAGATACAACCAGACACTTCTACATACAGCTATGAATAAAAAGTAAAAGAAACATATCCACTGCCTCTGCGGTGTTCTACGCCATCGTCCGCTGGGGAGGAGGGAGCATGGCCAGAGACTGAAGCAGATCCAACAAAGCAACCAAGACAGCCGACTCCACTCTCGGCCAGTGTCCAGTCCGCATGGATGAGCGAGGATACGTCCAAGGTGACTGAGGTGTCCGACACCTGCTCACCCAGTCAAGACACCGCGGAGCCTCTCCGTCCCAGCGCTCAGTGCTAGCTCCGCAGCCCTGTCCCCTCATCCGCATCTCCTCCAGTCCCTCCAAACAGACTCTGGTGTAGCAGACACCCAGCATCTGGTCTCCATGGCCAAAAGGCTCCCGGGAGGCAGATCCAGAAGTCCACAAAAAAAGCACCACAGAGGTCACGAAAGTGCCACCCCTTGTCACACAGTCCCAAAGGGTCCCGGACCAAAATGCAAAAAAATATAATAACACATGAAAACGAGGGAAACACAAAAGGATGATAAAAGAGCACAGAGCTCCTGCCTACAGCAGCCACTACAGCAGCGCCATACGACTATGATTACATCGATATTTTTATCGTCACAATTTTTTATTTCATTTTTTTTTTTCAAATATCTAAGGACATAGGTCCCTAGACACATATGATCCTGTGACTACTTAAAGTTAAAGTTAAAGTACCAATGATTGTCACACACACACTAGGTGTAGCGAAATTATTCTCTGCATTTGACCCATCACCCTTGATCACCCCGTGGGAGGTGAGGGGAGCAGTGGGCAGCAGCGTTGCCGCGGCCAGGAATCATTTTTGGTGATTTAACCCCCAATTCCAGCCCTTAATGCTGAGTGCCAATCAGGGAGGAACCGGTCCCATTGTTATAACCATTGGTATGACTCGGCCGGGGTTTGAACTCACGACCTACGGATCTCAGGGCGAAGACTCTAACCACTAAGTCACTGAGTAGGTATCAATCAAAGTGTTTTGTTGTGAGGCATTAAAAGCCACAAAATGCAAACAAGTCGAACACCCACCTTTGATGCTGAGTGCCAAGCAGGTAGGTAATGGGTCCCATTGTTTTAGTCTTTGGTATGACGTGGCCAGGGTTTGAACTCACGACCTACCGGTCTCAGGGCGGACACTCTAACCACTAGGCCAATGAGTAGGTATCAATCAAAGGGTTTTATTGTAAGGCATTAAAAGCCACAAAATGCAAACGGGTCTAACCCCCAATTCCAACCCTTGATGCTGAGTGCCAAGCAGGGAGGTAATGGGTCCCATTTTCATAGTCTTTGGTATGACTTGGCCGGGGTTTGAACTAAACGACCTACCAATCTCAGGGCGGACACTCTAACCACTAGGCCACTGAGTAGGTATCAATCAAAGTGTTTTATCGTGAGGCATTAAAAGCCACAAAATGCAAACGGGTCTAACCCCCAATTCTAACCCTTGATGCTGAGTGCCAAACAGGTCGGTAATGGGTCCAATTGTTATAGTCTTTGGTATGACTTAGCCGGGTTTTGAACTCACGACCTAGCGATCTCACTCTACCCACTAGGCCACTGAGTTGGTATTGGACTGAAATGTGTAGTATCATCCAAAACGTATGTAAAGTATCAAAGAAGAGAAGAATAAGTGATTATTACATTTTAACAGAAGTGTAGATAGAACACGTTGGAACAAAAAACAAGCAGATATTAACAAGAGGATTAATAATACTTTTTTACAACTTTTCCCTCATCATGTTGAGAAAATAATAGGTATATAAATGACACAATATGTTACTGCATACGTCAGCAGACTAAGTAGGAGCCTTTGTTTGTTTTCTTACTACTAAAAGACTAGTTTCACTATTGTATTTAAAGGGGAACATTATCACCAGACCTATGTAAGCGTCAATATATACCTTGATGGTGCAGAAAAAAGACCATATATTTTTTTAACCGATTTCCGAACTCTAAATGGGTGAATTTTGGCGAATTCAACGCCTTTCTGTTTATCGCTCTTTTTGCGATGACGTCAGAATGTGACGTCGCCGAGGTAATACAGCCGCAATTTTCATTTTCAACACATTACAAACACCGGGTCTCAGCTCTGTTATTTTCCGTTTTTTCGACTATTTTTCGGAACCTTGGAGACATCATGCCTCGTCGGTGTGTTGTCGGAGGGTGTAACAACACTAACAGGGAGGGATTCAAGTTGCACCACTGGCCCGAAGATGCAAAAGTGTCTGCCGCCAGACCCCCATTGAATGTACCAAAGTGTCTCCACATTTTACCGGCGATGACAGACATGGCACGGAGATGTATGGATAACCTGCAGATGCATTTGCAACGTAAAGTCAACAAAATCACAAAAGTGAGTTTTGTTGATGTTGACTTATGTGCTAATCAGACATATTTGGTCGCAGCGTGACTGCTAGCTAATCAATGCTAACATGCTACGCTAATCAACGCTATCATGCTATTTACCGGCGGTGCTAAAGCAGACATGGCACAGAGATGTATGGATAACCTGCAGATGCATTTGCAACGATAAAGTCAACGAAATCACAAAAGTGAGTTTTGTTGATGTTGACTGCCAGCTAATCGATGCTAACATCCATCCATCTTCTTCCGCTTATCCGAGGTCGGGTCGCGGGGGCAACATCCTAAGCAGGGAAACCCAGACTTGCCTTTCACCAGCCACTTCGTCTAGCTCTTCCCGGGGGATCCCGAGGTGTTCCCAGGCCAGCCGGGAGACATAGTCTTCCCAACGTGTCCTGGGTCTTCCCTGTGGCCTCCTACCGGTTGGACGTGCCCTAAACACCTCCCTAGGGAGGCGTTCGGGTGGCATCCTGACCAGATGCCCGAACCACCTCATCTGGCTCCTCTCGATGTGGAGGAGCAGCGGCTTTACTGTGAGTTCCCTCCCGGATGGCAGAGCTTCTCACCCTATCTCTAAGGGAGAGCCCCGCCACACGGCGGAGGAAACTCATTTCGGCCGCTTGTACCCGTGATCTTACCCTTTCGGTCATGACCCAAATCTCATAACCATAGGTGAGGATGGGAACGTAGATCGACCGGTAAATTGAGAGCTTTGCTTTCCGGCTCAGATCCTTCTTCACCACAACGGATCGTTACAACGTTCGCATTACTGAAGACGCCGCACCGATCTGCCTGTCGATCTCACGATCCACTCTTCCCTCACTCGTGAACAAGACTCCCAGGTACTTGAACTCCTCCACTTGGGGCAGGGTCTCCTCCCCAACCCGGAGATGACATTCCACCCTTTTCCGGGCGAGAACCATGGACTCGGACTTGGGGGTGCTGATTCTCATTCCGGTCGCTTCACACTCGGCTGCAAACCGATCTAGTGAGAGCTGAAGATCCCGGTCAGATGAATCCATCAGGACCACGTCATCTGCAAAAAGCAGAGACCTGATCCTGCGGTCACCAAACCGGAACCCCTCAACACCTTGACTGCGCCTAGAAATTCTGTCCATAAAAGTTATGAACAGAATCGGTGACAAAGGACAGCCTTGGCGGAGTCCAACCCTTACTGGCAATGTGTTCGACTTACTGCCGACATTGCGGACCAAGCTATGGCACTGATCGTACAGGGAGCGGACCGCCACAATAAGACAGTCCGATACCCCATACTCTCTGAGCACTCCCCACAGGACTTCCCGAGGGACACGGTCGAATGCCTTCTCCAAGTCCACAAAGCACATGTAGACTGGTTGGGCAAACTCCCATGCACCCTCAAGAACCCTGCCGAGAGTATAGAGCTGGTCCACAGTTCCACGACCAGGACGAAAACCACACTGTTCCTCCTGAATCCAAGGTTCGACTCTCCGGCGTAGCCTCCTCTCCAGTACACCTGAATAAACCTTACCGGGAAGGCTGAGGAGTGTGATCCCACGATAGTTGGAACACACCCTCCGGTACCCCTTCTTAAAGAGAGGAACCACCACCCCGGTATGCCAATCCAGAGGTACCGCCCCCGATGTCCACGCGATGCTGCAGAGTTTTGTCAACCAAGACAGCCCCACGGCATCCAGAGCCTTAAGGAACTCCGGGCGGATCTCGTCCACCCCCGGGACCTTGCCACCGAGGAGCTTTTTAACTACCTCAGTGACCTCAGCCCCAGAAATAGGAGAGTCCACCACAGATTCCCCAGGCACTGCTTTCTTATAGGAAGACGTGTTGGTGGGATTGAGGAGGTCTTCGAAGTATTCCTTCCACCTATCCACAACATCCACAGTTGAGGTCAGCAGAACACCATCCGCACCATACACGGTGTTAAAAGCGCACTGCTTCCCCTTCCTGAGGCGGCGGACGGTGGTCCAGAATCGCTTCGAAGCCGTCCGGAAGTCGTTTTCCATGGCTTCCCCGAACTCCACCCATGTCCGAGTTTTTGCCTCAGCGACTGCTGAAGCCGCACACCGCTTGGCCTGTCGGTACCTGTCCACTGCCTCCGGAGTCCTATGAGCCAAAAGGACCCGATAGGACTCCTTCTTAAGCTTGACGGCATCCCTCACCGCTGGTGTCCACCAAGGGGTTTTAGGATTGCCGCCCCGACAGGCACCAACTACCTTGCGGCCACAGCTCCGATCAACCGCCTCGACAATAGAGGTGCGGAACATGGTCCACTCGGACTCAATGTCCAGCACCTCCCTCGTGACATGTTCGAAGTTCTTCCGGAGGTGGGAATTGAAACTTTCTCTGACAGGAGACTCTGCCAGACGTTCCCAGCAAACCCTCACAATGCGTTTGGGCCTGCCAGGTCGGTCCGGCATCCTCCCCCACCATCGCAGCCAACTCACAACCAGGTGGTGATCGGTAGAAAGTTCTGCCCCTCTCTTCACCCGAGTGTCGAAAACATAAGGACGCAAATCCGATGACACAACTACAAAGTCGATCATGGAACTGTGGCCTAGGGTGTCCTGGTGCCAAGTACACATATGGACACCCTTATGTTTGAACATGGTGTTTGTTATGGACAAACTGTGACGAGCACAAAAGTCCAATAACAAAACACCACTCGGGTTCAGATCCGGGCGGCCATTCTTCCCAATCACGCCTCTCCAGGTTTCACTGTCGTTGCCAACATGAGCGTTGAAGTCCCCCAGTAGGACAAGGGAATCACCCGGGGGAGCACTTTCCAGTGCTCCCTCGAGTGTACCCAAAAAGGGTGGGTACTCTGAACTGCTGTTTGGTGCGTAAGCACAAACAACAGTCAGGACCCGTCTCCCCACCCGAAGGCGGAGGGAGGCTACCCTTTCGTCCACTGGGTTGAACTCCAACGTACAGGCTTTAAGCGGGGTGCAACCAGAATTGCTACCCCAGCCCGTCGCCTTTCACTGTCGGCAACGCCAGAGTAGAAGAGGGTCCAGTCCCTCTCGAGAGAAGTGGTTCCAGAGCCCTTGCTGTGCGTCGAAGTGAGTCCGACTATATCCAGCCGGAACTTCTCCACTTTGTGCACTATCTCAGGCTCTTTCCCCCCCAGTGAGGTGACGTTCCACGTCCCAAGAGCTAGCTTCTGTAGCCGAGGATCGGACCGCCAAGTGCTCTGCCTTTGGCTGCCGCCCAGCTCACATTGCACCCGACCTCTATGGCCCCTGCTATGGATGGTGAGCCCATTGGAGGGGTGACCCACGTTGCCTCTTCGGGCTGTGCCCGGCCGGGCCCCATGGGAACAGGCCCAGCCACCAGGCGTTCGCCATCGTGCCCCACCTCCGGGCCTGGCTCCAGAGGGGGGCCCCGGTGACCCGCGTCCGGGCGAGGGAAATCCGGGTCCATGTTTTGTCTTCTTCATAAAGGTCTTCGAGCTGCTCTTTGTCTGATCCCTCACCTAGAACCTGTTTGCCTTGGGAGACCCTACCAGGGGGCATAAATCCCCCGGACAACATAGCTCCTGTTAGAGCCTCGATGCTAACATGCTACGCTAATCGATCCTAACATGTTATTTACCGGCGGTGCTAAAGCAGACATGGCGCAGAGATGTATGGATAACCTGCAGATGCATTTTCAACCATATTACGTTTCCTTCCACCCATATTTAATGCGAAAAAAACACTTACCAATCGAATGATTTAAGTTGCTCCAGTGTCACGAGATGCGAAAGTCCTGATCGTTTGGTCCACACATTTTACCGGCGATGTTAACGCAGCTATTCCGCCATGCTATGGCTATGAATAGCGTCAATAGCTATTCGCTCAATAGCTTCAGTTTCTTCTTCAATACTTTCATACTCCAACCATCCGTTTCAACACATGCGTAATCCGTTGAATCGCTTAAGCCGCTGAAATCTGAGTCTGAATCCGAGCTAATGTCGCTATATCTTGCTGTGCTATTCGCCATTGTTTGTTTACATTGGCTGCACTGTCTGACGTCACAGGGAAATGGATAGTCGCATCGCAAATACCGAAAATCAAGCACGTTAAAGCATTTTTTAGGGATATTCCGGGACCGGTAAAATTTTGAAAAAAAAACTTCAAAAAAATACAACAAGCCACTGGGAACTGATTTTTATTGTCTTTAACCCTTTTGAAATTGTGATAATGTTCCCCTTTAAGGACAAAATTGTTCTTCGATTGCAATAATAAACATGTGTTTAATGTACCGTAAGATTTTTGGTTAAAATAAAACCAAAAATGCCATTTTTTGTGGTCCCCTTCATTTAGAAATGTACCGAAATGTATCAAAATAAATGTTGGTACCGGTACTAAAATACTGGTATGGGGACAACCCGGTGTGGAGCCTGTAATTCCCTGCACGCGTCTTCCTGAGAGGGCGAGCTGCTTATGAAGCTGTACCTGTGACAGAGTGTCAGCCCGGTGTTTTCCATTTACGACTACATTGTTATGCTCCAGTGAGCCAGGGGGCTGTCACTCAGGAAAGGAGCAGCAACACACTGGGATGACACACGCTCCCCGCGGAGTAAAATACACAATTGTAGCTCACCAAGCAGTGTTGAATATTGCATGGGGAGATGACTCGCTGGTGAGTGATGGAGAGGAATTTGAAGGACTTCGCTTTTCTAATTGTCCGTCTATTTTTTTTTTTTTTGTGCTGGGCTTGAAATGTGTCAGAATATTACTTTGTGTTCCGGTGACACAACATGAGGACGAAAAGAGCAACAATCATACCGATACTTAAAGGGGAATAGCACTTCTTCGGAAATGTGCAATCCTTATGTAGGACAAAACATGTATGGTTTTCTTTTTTTATGGTTTTTAACTCGTAAACACATGCTAGCAAAATTCCGCTAAGAATGTAAGGAGTGCAATTCCCTCTAATCTGCCTATAAAATGCACTAAAAGATATCCAAAAACCTCCATCAAGGTTTTATATATGTGCTGTAAGTAAATATGTAATATCTAGTAACATTCATAATAACATGTATTATTTACATATTTTGATCATGTTAAGCATATTAATTTCACAGACGCATCACAACGTTCACTTTTCCTTTACTAATCATGGTGGACTTGATGCAATACAACAAAGACTACTTTAGGACAAAAGATGATCCGGAAACTTATATTTTTGAGTTTAAATATAAGGAAGATGATCTACAAGTTTTAGAAGCTGTGTGCTAAACAAATGCAGCTTTAGTCAAACACTAAGCATCATATAACAGTAATGTTAAGTGCTAAACAAGATATACAAACATAATAAAACAATCACCTACTGTACAATGTCTGCTCTCACTGGAATAAAGATTGACGGGATGTTAATATATTCGTCTTTACATCAACAATTTAACATAATCCCCACAAAGGGTTCATTAAAATGGTGGCCACAAACCAGTGTCTTTCCATGTCTTTCTCGTCATCTCCGGGTCTAAGTCGGTAGTATCTAGTAACATTCATAATAACATGTAATATCTACATATTTTGATAATTTTAAGCGTATTAATTTCACTGACGCATCACAACGTTCACTTTTCCTTCAACAATAACAAAACTACTAATCATGGCAGACTTGATGCAAGACAACAAAGACTACTTTGGGACAAAAGGTGATCAGGAAACTTCTATTTTTGAGCCTGAATATAAGGAGGATGATCTACAACAGGGGTCATCAACGCGGTGCCCGCGGGCACCAGGTAGCCCGTAAGTACCAGATGAGTCGCCCGGTGGCCTGTTCTAAAAATAGCTCAAATAGCAGCACTTACCTGTGAGCTGCCTCTATTTTTTAAATTGTATTTATTTACTAGCAAGCTGATCTTGCTTTGCTCAACATTTTTAATTCTAAGAGAGACAAAACTCAAATAGAATTTGAAAATCCAAGAAATGATTTCAAAGACTCTGTCTTCACTTGTTTAAATATTTTTTTTGTTTTGTTTTTTCTTTGCTTCTTATAACTTTGAGAAAGACAATTTTAGAGAATAAAATACAACCTTAAAAATTATGTTAGGATTTTTAAATACATATACCTTTTTACCTTTTAATTTCCTTCCTCTTCTTTCCTGACAATATAAATCAATGTTCAAGTAAATTAATTTTTTTTATCGTGAAGAACAATACATCAATTTTTATTTAATTCTTCATTTTAGCTTCTGTTTTTTTGACAAAGAATATTTGTGATATATATTTCTTCAAACTTATTATGAATAAAATTAAAAAAATATATTCTGGCAAATCTAGAAAATCTGTAGAATCAAATTTAAATCTTATTTGAAAGTGTTTTGAATTTCTTTTAAAATTTTTGTTCTGGAAAATCTAGAAGAAATAATGATTTGTCATTGTTAGAAATATAGCTTGGTCCAATTTGTTATATATTCTAACAAAGTGCATATTGGATTTTAACCTATTTAAAACTTGTCATCAAAAATATATATTTATTGTGAGAAATCATTTAGATGATCAGGGTTTCCACAAAGATAAATATCATTAACTATTAATAATAACAGAGTTAAATGTAAATTGAGCAAATTGGCTATATCTGGCTATTTATTTAAGCGTGTATCAAACTGGTAGCCCTTCGGATTAACCACTACCCAAGAAGTATCTTTTGGTTTCAAAAAGGTTGGTGACCCCAGATCTACAAGTTTTAGAAGCTGTGTGCTAAACAATTGCAGCTTTAGTAAAACACTAAGCATCATGTAACAGTATTGCTAAGTGATAAACAAGATACACAAACATAACAATGCAATCACTTACTGTACAATATCTTCTCTCACTGGGATGAAGATTGACGGGATGTTTATATATTCCTCTTTACATCAACAATTCATCATAATCCTCACAACGGGTTTAATAAAATGGTGGCCACAAACCAGCGTCTTTCCGTGTCTTTCCCGTCATCTCCGGGTCTAAGTTGGTAGTATCTAGTAGCATTCATAATAACATGTAATATTTACATATTTTGATAATTTTAAGCATATTAATTTCACAGACTTCTTTCTAGTCATCTCCGGGTCTGAGTTGGATGACAATGTTGACCAACATGTGGGTTTATGCCCACAACCTTTTACTATCCAGGTGAGAGACATGGTTTATCATCTAGAATTAACTCTCACCAACTCAGAGGTGATGCAGCAGCTCAATATGTCAATATAGCAGCATAAGCGAGTTAGCTCTGCTACAAATAGTTACTCTGAGTTAGCACTTATAATAACATCACTAATACTTGTCAGTATTCAGGTAAATGGAGTATTTGTGAATGTTTTTTGGAGTACTTTACGGGTATGATAGTGTAGTCCTGTTATATACATTGTTAGCCACCTCGTACTTGCCATATTTTACGACTTAGAATACATTAAAAAAATAACAAGAGTATTTGGTCTTTTCTCACAGATCGCAAATGATAATGAGTGATTTTGCTTATTTAGTTCTGCAGCCGAAGTGGTGAGTTTTCAGTTTTTTTCCTTTGGGCTGGAATCTGAAGACTGACGAAAAACCGAGGAGGAAGGAACGCAGAGTTCAGTGAGTACGATTTGAATTACAAAAGAATGCGTATGACTGAAGGTTACGACGCATAGACAAACCCTGTAAATCCTAGGCTCTAACAGGTAAAAAGGCCAATAAGACGGGTGACGGAGTCCGCGAAAAAGATAAAGAGAAAAAACAACAAAAAATTCCGGGAAGTCAACATTGAAATTTCTAAAGTTAAGTAAAAACTAAAATTCTAAAACTGAAGAGGCCAATATACTAAAGGGAAACGGAGTCCACGAAAACTAAAAAATCCATATTAACCATAAACATTTTTGAATTTTAAATTTTGTTGTTTTTTTTTCCAATTTGTACTCAAAAGAAGAGAAATGCCTGGACACTGTACTCTTGTACAGTTCCCAGCCAGCTCTGGCGAAAGATTGTACAAGTACTCCTTTATTTGATTTTCTCTGACCACATGACACAGCGGTTTCTGAGGAAGAGGTTGTTAACAGTTCACAGAAAAGGTCGTAAAACAGTTCAAAGAAGAGGTTTGTAAAAAAGTTCAAAGAGACGTTGGTAAAGAAAAAGGAAGTCGCCTGGAGGGGACTCCGGTCCTGCCTCCTACTCACTTCCACAGACCTTGGGAAAGACAATATCTTTCTGTTCGATTCTAATACGTGAAAGACACAGGAACAACTTCATCTCCACACAGTGGAGTTTTACGAGCCTTACTCTTGGTAGGTTTTAAAGACAGGTTTTGGTCTTCTCTTTGGGAACTCTTTTCACCACAACGTTTTTGTGATCATTTTAGATATGATTATTCTAACAATAAATTTCATAGTTTATATCCTGCGCCAAGTTTAATTTGTTATTGTTTTTGTGTTTCCTCCTTTCGGAGTGATTATCGGTTGTTCCTTTTTGTAGAGCCTGTGTCGATTTTCCCTGACTCTGGAGGTGAAAATAAATTTTCAAAATAAAAGCCTGCCAGATTGTTTCTTACTCTGCGTCTGAGTCCCATTTTTTGACCAAGCCTGACAATTACACGCCCACAAACAGGCACTTTCAACCCTGAAAGACTTTGCATGACTCACCCCTGTGTGCAGTTGGCATGGCAAGGATGACACTCGTTGTTGCTTTCAGCATACTTGAAGATGAAACTGTTGGCACCTTGCAGACCGTCAGGGCACTTCTCCACACAGTTGGGACCGTCCTTAAAATGAAGGCATTGCACACAATGCTCGGGGCCCTGCAGAAACAAACATTTAGGTAAGAAGGCGTGAAAGTCAGTCCATACGACGTGAAACCACGACTAAAGTCACATGGTTGGTCCGCTTCTGGTGGCAACAGTTCTGAGAGCATTTGGTATGTTTAAATGGGTTGATGAAGACATGTTAATACCCTGCAGTGGGCCTCACTTGCTGCACTGACTTTGCACTCAAGTTGTCTGATTTTCTTGTATAAAACACTGCACTGAGTTAATTAATGACAAATTAGCTGGAGTGTATTGGGAGCGTTGGAAGACAAATTAACTGCAATGGTGGGAGAGAACATGCTGTAAAACAGCTGTTACGATGCAAATCCCACATTTGACTTTTTGATGAAACATTTATCAATACAAATGAAACAATAGACATATTGCGCAGCGACTAAACTAATGGAGTGAAAAAAAAACGTAAATGTAACGGTAAACATGTTTAATTCCTTCATTCATTAAGAGCATGTTAATATACAAAACCAAAAAAACAGTGAGGTTGGCAGAGTACAATGATTTGCATATCCTTTTCAACCTATATTAAATTGAATAGACTGCAAAGACAATATATTAATTAGTTAATTTTGCAAATACCCATTAACACAGAATTTAATGGCAGCAACACATTGCAAAAAAAATTTGGCACAGGGACATTTTTACCACTGTGTTACATGGCTGTGGAGGGTGTGTGGTCTGCGGGCCTGCCGCGGAGCAGGGTGTGTAAGGACCGGCCTCAAAGTCAGCGGCAGGTAAGTAGATATCCCAGCTGGGAAATTTTTATCTAATGACCTGTTGGCCTTATTAGCAGCAGCCGGAGTGAGACACGTGGTTGGGAGTTGGAGCAGTGAGACACATGCAGGAGAGCGGAACGAGACACACAGACAGAGCCAGGAAGCAGAGACACGCCGGACTGAAAAGTCCTAGAATATATAGTGCTGAAAAGCAACCGAGACTGCTGTGTGGCAATAAAAGATGTGCTCAAACCTGTACACTGGGCTCAAAAAACATTTATCGGACTCAGGAGAACCCTCACGCCCAGAAACTTTCAAAATGGCCTTTCCTTTTAACAACTCTCAGTAATTGTTTGGGAATAGAGGGAAACAATTTGTGAAGCTTTTCAGGTGGAATTATTTCCTATTCTTGCTAGATGTACAGCTTAAGTTGTTCAACAGTTGTAGTATTTTAGGCTTCATAATCTGCCACACATTTTCAATGGAAGATAGGTCCAAACTACAGGCAGGCCAGTCTAGTACCCGCACTATTTTACTATGACGCCTCGCTGTTGTAACACATGGCTTGGCATTGTCTTGCTGAAATAAGCAGGGGCGTCCATGATAACGTTGCTTGGATGGCAACATATGTTGCTCCAAAACCTGTATGTACCGTTCAGCATTAATAGTACCTTCACAGATGTGTAAGTTACCCGTGCCTTGTGCATTAATACATCCTCATACCATCACAGATGCTGGCTTTTGAACTATGCGCCTAGAACAGCCCGGATGGTTATTTTCCTCCTTGTTCCGGAGGACACAACGTCCACAGTTTCCCCCAAAAAATTTCAAATGTGGACTCGTCAGACCACAGAACACTTTTCCAATTTGCATCAGTTCATCTTAGATGATCTCGGGCCTAGCGAAGCCGGCGGCGTTTCTGGGTGTTGTTGATAAATGGCTTTCGCTTTGCATAGTAGAGTTTTAACTCTCACTTGTAGCAACAAACTGTAGTTACTGACAGTGGTTTTATGAAGTCTGTATTCATTCAATACATAGGATTTCAGCAGGATATATCCCAGTCTTCTGACATGCTAGCAGAGTAGTACATTTTTTTTTAAAGCTTTTATAATTGCAAAGGACAATGTTTTATCAAATGATTGCAATAATGTAAATTTGTTTTAACTATTAAAAAACCAAAAATATGACTTATTTTATCTTTGTGAAAATATTGGACAAAGTGTGTTGTCAAGCTTATGAGATGCGGCGCAAGTGTAAGCCACTGTGACACTATTGTTCTTTTTTATTATTTTTATAAATGTCTAATGATAATTTCAGTGAGGGATTTTTAATCACTGCTATGCTGAAATTATAATTAATATTGATACTGTTGTTGATAATATTCATTTTTGTTTCATTATTTTTGGTTTGTTCTGTGTCGTGTTTGTGTCTCCTCTCAATTGCTCTGTTTATTGCAGTTCTGAGTGTTGCTGGGTCAGGTTTGGTTTTGGAATTGGATTGTATTGTTATGGTATTGCTGTGTAGTGGTTCGTTGGATTGATTAAAAATAAATAAATAAATAAACAAAATAAAAAAAATAAATAAAAAAATAGATTTTTTAAAAATGAGAATCGATTCTGAATCGCACAATGTAAACGATTCGATTCGTATTTGAATCGATTTTTTCCTACACCCCTAATATATATATATATATATATATATATATATATATATATATATATATATATATATATATATATATATATATATATATATATATATATATATATGCGGCAAATATATGAAAATATTTTTTTCCCCTAAAATGTAGTCGGTGTGGCTTGTATCCCGGTGCGCTCTAAAGTCCAGGAAATAATGTAGCTAAGATGTAGCTTGTTTACTTCACTGCTTGCTTCTTTACTTATCCATTACACTTGCGTAATGTTCACATTGTTGTTACTCAGCCAACCATTTTGTAGTGTTTAATGCCTCACAATCAAACACTTTAATGTTAAAATACTCAAAAGATGTTTACCTTATGCCAATAAACATCTGTTCAGGATTTTAACATAAAAGTACTAAAATTAAAGTAAAGTTAAAGTTAAAGTAACAATGATTGTCACACACATACTAGTCGTGGCAAAATTATTCTCTGCATTTGACCCATCACCCTTGATCACCCCCTGGGAGGTGAGGGGAGCAGTGGGCAGCAGCGGTACCGCGCCCGGGAATCATTTTTGGTGATTTAACCCCCAATTCCGACCCTTAATGCTGAGGGCCAAGCAGGGAGGAACCGGTCCCTTTGTTATAGTCTTTGGTATGACTCGGCCGGGGTTTGAACCTACGACCTACCGATCTCAGGGCGGACACTTTAACCACTAGGCCACTGAGTAGGTATCAATCAAAGTGTTTGATCGTGAGGCATTAAAAGCCACAAAATGCAAAGGGGTCTATCAGACCCACAAACGCTGGCTGAGTAACAACAATATGATGGTTGCAAGGAAAATTTATCTGCCAGTTTTTGCATCCCACAGGGATTCTTCTTTTGTGTTTCTGCAGCTGCGGTTCCCACAGAAGGTTGCAGCATTGTTTGTCAACACTGTCTGCTCTCATTTTCTCGCACATTTGGCCGTCTTATGTTCTGTGTACTTACACTCTGTCTTCCTCCTGTCTAGGCCTGCTGTGTGTGTGTTTGTGTGTTTCTGTGCATGTGTGTGTGTGTGTGTGTGTGTGTGTGTGTGGTACACAAATCATCAATTTCCACGCTTCTAATATCCCCTGGTCCAGTGGACCCGGACACCTTTATGTAATAGAAATGTGTATGGTGTGTGGTCATTAAATATGTATTCTGATATATGTTCTTCACAGAAAATGGTAAATGGGTCATACTTGTATAGCGCTTTTCTACCTTCAAGGTACTCGAGGCACTTTGACACTATTTCCACATTCACCATTCACCCATTCACACACACATTCACACACTGAAGGCCCTAACCACGACCCATCAGGAGCAAGGGTGAAGTTTCTTGCTGAAGGACACAATGGACGTGACTAGGTTAATAGAAGTTTGGGATTGAACCAGGAACCCTCAGTTTGCTGGCACGACCACTCTCCCAACCGTGCCACGCCGTCCCCCAAAATGAGTCATTGAGTCTCAGATTTGAAAAATTAATCAATTGGATCATTTTTCTTTTAATTAAAAATGAAAATGGGTCCCACATACCCGAACACTACACAATCATTTAGTGAAGTTAATGGAATTATATTTTATATAGCGCTTTTCTCTAGTGACTCAAAGCGCTTTACATAGTGGAAACCAATATCGAAGTTACATTTTTTTTTTAAACCAGTGTGGGTGGCACTGGGAGCAGGTGGGTAAAGTGTCTTGCCCAAGGACACAACGGCAGTGACTAGGAAGGCGGGAATGGAGATCGAACCTGGAGCCCTCAAGTTGCTGGCACAGCCACTCTACCAACCGAGCTATACCGCCCCATTTAGGCCATTCTACGTGTTAGACCAGGGGTAGGGAACCTATGGCTCTAGAGCCAGATGTGGCTCTTTTGATGACTGCATCCGGCTCTCGGATAAATCTGAGCTGACATTGCTTAACAGGATAAGTAATGAATAATTCCACTTGTAATCACAGTGTTAAAAGTAACATTCAAAATATAAAACATTCTCATGCGTTAATGGTAAGAATTAATTTATTTATTATTGGTTAGTGTTGGGCTTGCCCTCCTAGGGGGTTCTTCAGACCACCAAGCACCGACATGAGAGCCTGTTTTAAGGTAAAATATATATATTTTTTCAATTAGTCTCTCAGTTGCTTTCCAGCAATTGTCTTTTTCTCTTTCGTCCTCACTCGCGCTCTGGCTCCAGCCCCAACCCTGTCTCTCCTCCTGGCTGCTGCTTATAACAGAGCGACAGGTGATTAGATAAAAAGGCCCAGGTGGGCCTTCTACGCACCTGTCGCTGATTTCGAGGCCGGTCCTGGTAACATCCCGCTTTGCTGCAGGCCACGCCCCCTCCACAGTTAGCTTCAGAATAACAATCTTATTACAAAGAATAAGAGACCTATTATACTCTGGAAATGTTGGTCTTACTTAAAAATGCAGGCGTTTAGTTGTGTTCAGTGTTAAAAAAATATATTATATGGCTCTTAGGGAAATACATTTTGAAATATTTGACTTCTTGGCTCTCTCAGCCAAAAAGGTCCCCCCGACCCCTCTGTTAGACACTCACATTTTGTGTCAGATTCCTAAAAAC